>NC_059183.1:10538508-10663116 GCF_020631705.1 Daphnia magna
AAACCTGAATTTCCACTGGTCGTGTTGTCTCGATATCAGCATAATCAAGTCACTAACGAGGACATTCGGTTGAACGATTGTCACATGAAGGCAGCTCAAGTTCTCATCAAGAAGATTTCACCAGAGGTTGGAGGTCTAATGGACACTGTCCATGGTTCAAATCTTGGCTTCCCAAAAGTAAAGGAGAAGAAATGGATCCAGATTCTTAACGATGGAATGAACCACTGGGTTACGGGCTTCAAGCGGCACCTAGCGAAGATTTTGTGAAAATTTACCGACAGCTTAGGAGCACGAGGACAACCTGCACGTCATCGCCTGCATCTCTGCTTTGCTGCGACACGAGGAGACAGCATTTCATATGCCTATAGGAAATGCCAGTGATACAGAATTTTTGAGTCAACTGTGGCGTTTTTGCCATCGTCTTTGCGGTGTCCTTAATTACCGGTGGTGATCCCACCAATGACAATTTTGCTAGCGACACGGATTTACGGCAACACCTGAAGAAGTGCCTCAGCGATGGCAAAATGTCACCGTCCCTTCCAAAAACTACCGAAGAAGTTGAGATGAGGAGAGATCATCGAAGGTTAAATCGACGAAGATTTTCTTCCACTCGTCGTTTGGTCAGCCAATATGGACCCACTCGAACGACAATCCGGATTGGCCATCCAATAAAAAGAAAGGAAAGCGGCTGAAAAACCTCGACCCAGATGCTAGTAAAAGGCAAAATCCGAATCGAAATGGAACTACATTCAATGCAGCAATACTGCTTGCAAACAATGGTACCATTGGGGCTGCGAGGAAGTGTCAGATGAAGACTAATCTGATAAAAAGAAGAAATGGTTCTGTCAGAAATGTCGTGTTTGTAAGGCTGCATGCCAGCTTGTCATGTTCATTGATGCTTATTGTATTCAAATAGTATGCAATTGCAATTAGACGTGAAATGTCATTTGTAGTAAAGGCAAGCTCTTACTGTTTTTCATGTTCATTCGTGCTTATTGTATTCAAATAGTGTGTCAATTGCAAATCCAAGACTTTTCAATACAGAGTTTTAAAACATTTGAAATTTTAAATCACGAAAAGTTTTTTTGAAATATTGCATGCGACAAGTGGCATGTTTATTTGAAGGAAGAATGAAGAAAAACCTTTCGGGTTCTAGTGCGCCTTTCGTTATTTAATAGGCGTGCATGTAAGGCGCGCTCTTTAGGGCCGTCGCGCATGTAGGGCACGCACTTTAGGGTCGGCGCGCACACGGGCGCGCATTTTTGGGTCGGCGCGTGGGTGTTTTATTTAAGCAGTTTAGTGGTGCAGGCGCGCACAAAAATCCTCGCATTTTAGTGGCGCGCTCGCCCATTTTAGGGACAATTCCCATTATCTAAAATACATATATATGTACACACATATAATATATAAGGCATATATAGATCATGTATTATATATAACATATATATACAATCGATATATGTATATATCGTAAATAAAAACATATACATGTATTGTATATAATATATATACAAATAGATATGTGTATATTTATGCATATCAAACTGAATAGACTCACGATAAATATATAACTCACCCAAGTCCATACAAGCCATGTTGACAGAAGGAAGATACTCAAGTTTCCGAAGAAAATTTGTATCGATGCCAACTTCGTATGCGTTAAACTGGGCGTCGTGGCTTATACGGTTTTTTCTCTTGCTAATATTTGCTCATTTCTGACTTGTTATAGGTCTCGGAGACGCATCCATTGCTTTAATTTTTATGTGGCTTCCCGCAGACTCAATTAAGTCGCCGTGAACTTGCGCTGGAGGATCTTTCGGACGTTCTTTTGCGGTTATTGGGACTGACGCTGCCGTTCGGTAGAATAACTTCTCTGTCTTCTCCAGCTTCCTGGCATTCCCATGCGAGTTTTTCGGATTGATAACAGAATCATAGCCTGCGTAGATAAGGAGAATTTGGGTGGGATAATCCGGATGCTTGTACGCATGCTTTGAAAATCTGTTGAAAAGCCAGTTGGGTTTCTCCTGCTCAATTTACAATTTGAAATAATATTTGAAAATTTTAACACCATCCACGCAAATGGTTTTTTCCCCAGATTCCTGGCGCCATGAGTAATCATCCATTCTCCAGTCATTTCGACGACGTTCATCAATAACCCCAAATAATCTTTAACTATTTTGATTAGGTACAGAAATATTATTGCTTTGCCATGATAATGTTAGCAGTAGTGGAGAAGAAGAAGATGTAGAAAAGTTAACGAGATGTTCAAAAAGTGCCAAGCCATATGTTTTCAAGGTAACGAAGTCACATCTAGAGGATAGACAATTTAGAGATTGGCTAATTGAAAATCCAAAAATAAAATCACAATCCTTTTGTCACCCTTGCCACAAAGCTTCAAAGCAAGCAACAAAAGAGGCCTTCTCAAACATTGCTCAACAGCCAGTCACAAGAATCAAGTGGAATTCCTCAAGACGTAGCTAAGCTTCTGGACAATCAAAATTCAACAAGATCACTAGAGTTGGCCTTAGTTGTCTCTGTTGTTAAAGAAAACTTGCCAATCCGCTTTATGGACACCCTGACTAAAGTATTGAAAAGCCATGTGAAAGATTCAAAAGCCGTGAAAAGTATTGCCACTGGATTAATAAAAAATTTATTTGTGCCGTTTGAGGAATCCAAATTAGCAGACGTGCTGAGAAATACGTTCTTTTCCATTATAGGGTGGTTCGAGGTTGCCATCTTGGCACGGTATTTCTGGACCCTTAGTGCAGCCACAACTGGAAAGCATTGGCTTTTTAGGTTTTTTTGGTGGCAAGTGTGATGTAGTTTAAGTTTCTTTAAGTGTGTTATTTTTGAAAATGCCAGAATTTTCAAGTTTTTCAAAGAACTTGGATAGTGAAGCAAAGTGTAGGTTATTGGAACAGTTATCCCTATTAAAAATTGACGATCCTAATTGGATTGACAACGATCTGTGGAAGAAAAACCGTGACGTTCTCATAGTAATTCCACCAGTAATTTGGCCAAAACTATAGACTATTTTCAGAATGGGAGAAGTCTAATAAGTGGAGAGAAACTGTATGTTGAAAAAGACGTAATATCAGCCATGGAGTAGAGTCTAGAAAACAAATGGTTTAGAGACTTTTCTGCATTGCAGCTTACAAGCAACACAGTCGTCATTAAAGCAAAAGTGTGTAACCATGAAATGCTTATGTTTTTCATTTCAATCGACTGTTACATTTTTCTTTTCTTAGGTTACAGCATCTCAAACACTGAGTGTTACATATTATCCTTCGTCGCTTGTGCTAAAGATGGCATGGTACAGTTTGCCAGTTGTACATGTACTGAAGGGTAAAATTCCACCTATTGTTCATCTTTCTATAGATTAGAAGTATTAAATAGTACTATGTAAAATATGATATAGTGTAGGTGAAATGTGTACGCATGTAGCCACACTTTTGCATACATTTATTTCGGCCCATGAAGTGAATACGGATAAACAGTGCAACAAAAGTTGCACTGAGCAAAAATGTGGTTGGATTGAAAACACTTCTAAGCCGGTAGAGTAATGAAAAAATGTTAAAAATATGTTTGCCTACTCATTTTAATAACTGTAAAATACAGGGAAAAACTAGCAATTGGAATTTTGACAGCTTTCCTTTATTTCATATACCTAGAAGAGCCAATGCTTTTCAGTTGTGGCTGCACAACGGGTCCAGAAATACCGTGCCAAGATGGCAACCTCAAACCACCCTATAGTAGATGAAAGTACGGATAGAACGATTACTAAATATATGGCGATTTTGGTGAGGTAAGCACAATGTACAACAAATTACTCTGTGGGTTTTATAATAACGAATTATTGATTTTCAAGATATTTTTGTGCAGAGCGAAAAAGGCCTGTTAAAGAATTTTATTCATTGCCAGTAATCAAAGACCCCACAGCTGTTGGCATAAAATCCACGGTGTTGCAAGAGTCTCAGAAAAATAGGATTTCAGTATTGAAGATAGTTGGATTCGGATCAGATAATGCAAGCGTTATGACTGGACGCAACAAGTGGTTAGCTACTCTGCTAAAATAAGAAATACCCTGGCTCGTAGTATTTGGCTGTATATGCCATTCGTTCGCATTGTGCGCTGAAGCTGTCGTTAGACTCGAACATAATGCATTTCACAAATGACGTTTACAGTTTTATTGGAAATAGTTCCAAGAGGAAGCAAGAATTTCTGGAATGTCAACAGTATATTGATGTAGCAAACCACATGATACTGTATCCAGGCAGGACACGTTGGCTAGTAATGGAATATGATTGCAAGCAACTTGTCGAGAAATGGAAGGCAGTCACTCTATATTTTCAATCGTACCTAGCTGACAAGGACAAGACCACGAAAACTATTTATCAAGCACTCAATAACAATCCATTTCATGTTCAACTTCATTACAACTTTCTTGCTTACATCCTAATAGTTATGAATTATTTGAATCTAGAATTTCAAAGTGAAGAAGTTCGTATACACAAGTACCTGGATGTGGTAGAGTTTGGTCTAAAAATGAAAATGAATAACTTCATAACAACGAGAGTTTTGAAAGAAAAAAACTGCTTCGAAATAAGCTTGGAAAATTCCCAAAATTTGAAACCGTTGAACCTAATTTACTTTGGAACAAATGTCCAACAACTTATTGAAAACGCGTCAGAGAGTGAACACACGCTTGTTGAAATTTTTCAAATCAGAACGCTTGGTTGTTATCAAGAATTTCTCAAGCAAATACGCTCTAGAATCAACTATCAAGATCCTTTGCTTCAACAGCTTAAATATGTGTCTCCTGCAGTTGCTATTTCAGGGAAGGTTTCGTCAATTGTAGGATTATACAACAACTTCAAAGAAATATTACAGTCACACATGGACATTGAGGCTCTGGATGCTCAATGGAGAGCAATTCCTTTTATCCCAAACATCGAGACGGATGTTTTAGCATACGCCGGGAAAATTAATGCGTTTCGCAAAAAGGCAAAAAAATCCCCATTGAAACCTCTAGAATGTGCTCATTGACTGACAGTGAACAGAATGCCAGTTCAACAGATGGGGAGCCCGACCAAATGCTAATGCTGTACCTGTTCAGTGCATTCAAAAAGTTGACCCGAATATATTTTGGAATTTTATTTCTGAACAGCATAGCTCAATAGTTGAAAATTTTGATTTAATGGTTTCTTTTATGAATTTTATGTATTCTGCATATTCCTATTTCTCCTTTTTTTTTTTGTTTCGAGATGTTCTGCAGTAGTCTATCTGGGGTGGTAAAACTAGTAAATCCGTACAAATCGAAGAGGGGGAAATGTATGTAAATAAACAGTACCTTAAACTTCTGTACCAATCCAGTTTAAATCTTACTATATGTGAAACAGTGTTCCAATTATCTCACTCAGTCGAACTGCGTATGGGTTTATATGTAAAACTACCTGATATCCGTTGATGGATTTATTCTGGGGGTTCATTTTACCTTTCCCATCCCTTTATCATAATGCCTAATTAGCACATTGAATCAAAAGATGTAATGCAATCCTATTGTTAGACTTAAAGCCTGACGTGCCAGAGCCTTTTGAAGAATGGGACGACGGGTATTAAAAACAAGACACGTGACAATGGACTAATTTCGGAAGGTCATTTTTTCCCTGACCACTGTTGAAGCCGCTGAGGCCCTTTTGCATCAGAAATATTCAAATTGTATTTGAATGAACGCGTCCATCGACAAAACAATTTTACATCTTGGCTTAACATGATACTTGTGAATAGAGGAACTACAAAACTCATGTAAGAGGCTTTCAGAGGACAAAAGAACGTAAAAACTTACTTTTTTGGTACGTAGATACAAGGCTGTAGAGGAACTACACAACTAACTTTCATTAAACTTTGATACAGGGATATGGAAGAACGATATAACTGACAGCTGACTGAGTTAAGTACATTTTTCTTGGTTGGCTGCGTATTGCCCCCTCCCGTTTGGTCATTCAAAGAAGGTTGGAATAAATTGCTTTTGTTTCGAGACGTTTCAATAAATAACATTACAATTCAACCAACTTGCAGTTGTAAATTTAGTCCGTGTTGCAATCTTCGTCGATCCCATTTGGTTTCTTCTTATAACTTTTTCTGAGGCGCAGACAAATCTAGTGCGGGTCACTTATTCCAAATCAGAGTCACTAACTATAGGAAATAACTTCCGGATGCCATCTGCAGATAACATAAAAATATTAGATAACAAATAGTACGTTACAATTACAAAAAAGTATTTCTAATGGATTCACCATGAACAGCATCCACAATAAGAGACCCTTGTAGTTTGTCTTTTTTCTTGTCCATTTTTTGCACCCCCACTAGTGTAAGGCGGCCTGACATTCTGGAGTTCTTATCCTATCACTAGATCTTCTAATCACATCTTTGACGCACTCACCCCCGCATCTTTTTACAATTTCAACCTACAAATAAATAAGAGAGATTTAATTAGTACAACCAGATACAGTATTATCATTATGTACTTGACAAAATCATAAAATCTTACCAATGACAAGTGAATTGTGGTGTCTGACTTCATTCCGGCATTAAAATTAAGGAACTCGTCAAAATTTTAAAAAAGCAAACACTCCAAAGAAATTGGAATTTCCGAGTCGGGAGTTAGCAATCCATTGCGGACCAATTTAGCCTCGATGTTAGATAGTCTTTTGTCAATCAATTTCAACATTTCCGTAATCCTTTTGAGTTCTCTCATTAACACGAGATGTTCTTATGGTGGAGTTAATTTAGTTTTGTGTGTCTAAAACACATATAAATTATGAACACGCTAACTAAACTTACAACCGAAGACGGAAAAGTGATCAAAGGTGTGTTGGAAGACGATTCTGATTCTGCGAAAGTTGCGGATGACAAAGACCTATCTATTGGTTGGCTGAAGATTTGTAAACTTTTAGATATACATGGCTCTTCTTGATTCGATATACTTTCCATGAGAAGCGAGGAGTAATAACCGGGTGTTTCTTGTGAGAGCTGCGAGCTCACCGTTGCTGCCGATATCGTGATGTTGGGGTAATTGTCTTTCTGAGAATTTGGAACTGCAATGGAGCAAGTAATATTAATAAAACTACGCTATTGTTTAAGTGACATGGACTAGTTAAAACTAGAAATAAGTAAAGGTGACTAGAAAAAGTGAATAGAATAGCGGTGATTTTTTACAATGCATCATGCAGATCAACATAGAAATCTAAGTGAAGCACAGTGAGGTGAAACGATTGGTTTAACTAGAGCCGGGCATTTTCAAGCGCAAATCGCTAATTTGCTCGGTGCACAAGATCAACCGTTCAAAGGTGGCAAAAATATTTTTTTTAAAGAAGAAAATGTCAAAAGGAAAAGGTCTAAGAGCTTAAAGAAGAAAACAACACTGCAGCAAGATAACGCAATAATGTGTTTTGTCGCTGTTAACCCTATTCTTGAGGCTAGCGTTATTACAGATTAGGGTAACTTAATTTTTTTATTTGATTCACAAATAAAAACATTTGTTTCACAAATAAAAAAATTAAGCATTTTTTGTGCTTAAAGTGCAACAAAGAAGAAGTTTTTGCCCATGCACAGACCAAAGGCAAAATCTAACTGAAAAAGACGCTTATCGTAAAAAATTAGCGCTTTCTATAAAGGCTTTGACTATGCGTTGAAGATAACGGCTGGTGGACAAAATATTAAACATCTTTCGTTTGTCAGTTAGTTTAAGTTAAATAAAACATTTTTTAAAATTTGTTTTATTCTTTCTAATATTTATATTTTTAATACTATAATATTATCCCTCTTCTAAAATCGTCTGTAACCAATAAATTTTCATGTTGCGAGAAATTATATAAAACGGAAAATTTGAGAAAAAAGTCGGGGTAGGGGAAAGGGAAAGTTCAAATTCTCCGTGTTCCATATTTTGGAAAAAAACATTCAAATCATGGCAACCGTCTCGCTTTGCAGTCAAAACAAACAAAAAACTTTTAATTTTTCGCAATTAAAACAATGTCAGCTAGCCGGCATATGGTATTTTATTTAATAAAAATCAATTAATTAATTTTATTTATTTAAAACTAGCAAGACAAGTTTTCGCCCGACCCCCCTTCTGGCCGGTTTGGGCAGCGCGTCAGTTCCGTAAAACTCGAAACTTTGTACGCGTTTTACGGACACTCCCGCTCATTTGCACACCCTAAACCCTATATTAAAAATGATCAGCGTAAAAAGATCTACAACCTTGTATCAATTATTTTTGGATTAGAAAAAACTTGTCTTGCTAGGTAAGAGCCCAATATTTGAACGTATAGCAAATGTAATAACCAAATGTTACGTGCCAGATTGATGCTGGCTATTCAGATTTACATCACCGGCGATCAGGAAACAATTCGACAACTGAGGCAAGGACTCGTTCATCGTTCACTTTTGATGTTGGTGCTCTTGCTACGTTCGATATCACCAGCCGTGCGTCGCCGCTACCCAAATCTTGAGAGTCTCGTCCTAGATGGTAAGTCATTGATACGTGTGTGGTATACGTAATTTTTTTAAATGTTTCTAATGGCCAAAGGTGTTATGACTCGAAAAGAGAAGCAGTCTTTCGAATCGATTGTTCCAGTTGTCAATTTGTTTTGGGTACCTGCTACTTGGTTTGCGACAGCACCCCAGGACGCTTTCAGCGATGGAATGCTGACCAACGAATACGGCACAAAACTCATCATGGAGGTTTGTAACATATCCTGTCTTAATGGGAATTGAATGTTGTAAGACATTTAATACTGTAGACCTATACGTTCTGACATTAGACGTTTTTTCGTGTTAATATTTACTCATAATCGTGAAATCTAATGGATTTGATTTTTCATTAAAACAAAAGGAATTTTTAGAATTTCGTGCCAACTGCGGTGCCCTTTGGAGCTACAACTGGGTTAGCATTCCAATAATCTACACTCAAGTAATTCAAACTAGTTTACGAAGCATTGTCAATTATAATTTCCCGCTTATTTAAAATTGATACACATGAATAATATTGATAAAGGTGTGCACGTTATCCACGTATTCCTATTTCATTGCCTGTCTCGTGGCCCGTCAATATACGGGTCCTAGTCATCAATCGCTCCAGGACATCGACATTGTCCTGCCTATCGGTACAGTCATGGAACTCGTTTGCTACGTCGGACTGCTCAAAGTGGCCGAACAGATCAAAAATCCTTTCGGTGATTCCGACGAAGATTTTGACCTCAACTTTCTCATCACCCGACATCTTCGAGTTGTTTATTTATTTTGTTCTTTCTTTAATTTCCACCATTCTTTCATTTTCGTTAAATGATGAATTCTAGACAGTTCATCTAGGACTGGATGACTTGGACGTGAATTGCCCGCCTTTGACGGACGCTAGTTCAGGAAAAGCGGCTTCCAATGGAGCGGGTGATAGTTTACAGCTGATGCCGGGCCAGTTGCTGCAGAATGAACGACACACGTCGGAACTTATCAAGTACTGATAATGCTGCTAGACTACACAAGGGCCATAAATGAGATCTACCCTCATAGACGCACAAAAATTCTACAGACATTGGCTTGAACAGTTTGCAGCCAAATCAATTTCAGTCTATTACAAAGTTAACTAAAAAAAGCTGTAGCAACCAATTCAAATTGATTCAAATTGATCTAATATGTACAATTTCTACACAGAGATTTACACACACAAAAAAACGCGTGCAGAAAAGGAAAGTGTCGATTATGACGATTTGCTGTTCAGAAACTTGCTGTTGTACCAAGCGATCTCATTGCCCCGTGGGCCTGACAAACCGAGCAGCTTGAACGTGCCACTGTACCAAGGATTAAGCTTCGAATCAAAAAGGAACATGCCCTCTTCCTCCAGTTAGCGGATGATGCGGACACGATCACGCATCTGCTCTGGAGAATCCTTGATAGGCAAATGAATCTCTACGGCCAGCTGACGAATTTTGTCCAGCATTCCCGATTTGATTATCTGAGGAATGACTGCCCACTCATCTAACTCGATGTCAATCTTTAGGTAGTCGATGATCTGTTCACCATGTCGCTTCTTCAGCATACTGTAGATGGAAGTGAGTGAGCGGAGTTGCCTTCCTTTTTTGTTGGTCGTGTCTTGGCTATGGAGACCGAGTTTGAAGAAATGAATGGCTGGACTGCGGTCGTGATCTTCCGCTTTCATTGACGGGTCAAAAGCGTAGACTTCACAGCCATAGCGTTCCATGGTGTCGTCGAAAGACCATTCATTATTGATACCGAAGGAGTAAACCAGACATTCACCAGGAGGAGGCGCCACTTGCACTGGATTGAGACAGATTGCTTTCTGGCCATCCAGCCCCGATGGTTTGCGTTTCATGTGTCCGCCGAAATCGTGTGCGAGACGACAGGACGTTCGATTGGGCCACAGGAAATAGCTCATCATGTCCTCCGCTGACATTTCTTCAGCACTAACAATTCGCCAATCAAAGACGGACGTCTGGCACGGTCGGCTGGCCGTCATCCCAACAGTTTGAATGCCGACATACTGCAAACAGAAGAATGTCGTTGCAAAAAAAGAGCGAAACAAGCAAAACTAATGCACTTTTTCTGTTTTTTATGGCTTCGAACGCCATTGTGATGACGCTCACAAATGCACGTTCAAAATGACAACACACAACGGGATTCTATACTGGGAAGTCTGATGGAATGCTGCTGATGTGGTGACGCGTTCTCTTCGGTGTCAAACTACATACTTAACACAGCTGTTTTCATTTTCTTTTCCCCCTTATTTTTTAGTTGAGTTTCTAGTGCATGAAAGCTTATCGGTGTCACACCAGACGAGTGGTATATTCTATTTGCGTATCGCTATTTCTTTTGGTTTCGAGATGCACGACAACGACCACTTCCCCTCTTGCGTCTAGACGATTATTAGCATTCCCGTTCAGCGTAACAGCTCGCCATAATCAAACAGCCAGCAGTATAAAGCAAGTTTTAGGTCCATACGGCACACTTTAAAATCTATGCATTTATTTTTTAATATACGCGTTAGAATTAGCTTATTTCTACTTCAATTAGGCGATTAGCATACTTCAATGACTTCCAATGACCCCTTAACAACAAATCTATAATTAGTTGTTAAGTGCCATATGAATAATGTGACATAAAAAATAATGTTCATGGCTTTTGGCTCTATGATCAAGTTAATGAGTGTAAAAAAAAATAAACAGATGTTCTACATTATATTTCAGGAAACAATTAATTTTCCATGCAGTAATGCCAAAATGAATGAGTCTGCGCATCGTTTATTATCCGTCACACGGATGTAGGAGGAGTGGGATGCGCAGTGAAAACAAGATCATCTTTTAAATTCAAAATAAAATTTTTTCCCTCAATTTATAGTAATTTCAAATCATTTGAAAAATGTTTGTTAAAACATCAACTTTAATTAAAAACCAATTACAAAAGGATTTAACTCGAAAATATTTTTCAAACTTGAAGTTAACGAGGAATTTGAAGGGCCGCTACCAAAGCCGTCAATGTGCTTCAATAAATAAAGCCCAAACCGATATTCCCAATTAATCCAACAGAGTTTCGTAATCTTCCATGGTCATTATCAATCCCCGATTGATCTTGAATATTCTTCATCGAACTCAATCAAATCTCAAACTTCCCAAACTTTAAAAATGGGATATTTTCCCAAGTACTTTGCTTTCCTCCATTGGATGATGTATCTCCTAGATCTTCTCCGCATCATTACAAGGACAGAACCCAGAACGGAGTCTACCGACACCGAGGCTGTTGACGTGTCCGAGGAGAACACGGAACCAACGCCGGTGGTAACCCAGAACGTTGACGCATCCCAACAAACGGACGACGCGTTTGAAACCCAGATCCAAAAGGCCCGCGAAGAAGAACTGATGAGAGATTTCTGATTTAAAAGACCAACTTCAAACGGCGCACCGCGTTAGTCAAGGTATCAAGGTAGAACTCGAGGACGCGAAGGAGCGACTGATCAAAGAAACGCAAACCTTCAAGTGCGAAATGGAGTCTGTCAAGGTAGAACTCGAGGACGCGAAGGAGCGACTGATCAAAGTGTAAGTAAATCTAAAGTGAAGACCCGAGATGTTGGATGCGACACGGAGGACCTTCCTCAGCCCGTGAAGGCCAAAGGAATAGATGTTGGATGCTGCACGGACGATTTCCCTCAACTTGTGAAGCCTAAAAGTCGAGACGTTTCGTGCGACACTGATGATCTTCCATCACTTCCTGAGGCTGGAAAAAAAGACGTTGGATGTGGCATGACGTTGCACCCCTTGCCACTGCCAAAGAAATCCAAGGAGCGTCTGCCGATGAAGGGAAACAATCAGTCGATGAAAGTGAGAGACTTACAGAATTTCGGGAGGTTTCGTCTAGAAAGAAAAAGGCCAAACTTCAGGCTAAAGCAGCAGCTAAAAAGGAGGAACGTGCACCCGAAAAGGACAAGACTCCAGCGGAGTTGGTATCGATTTACGAAACTGTGATGGACGCTATTTCTCCATCACAATTTCCTCCGCTTTCCGGCAAAAGGCCCCCAGGTCAACCTGCCGCTGATGTCAGACCTGCACGACAACCTGCCGCTGATGTCAGACCTGCACGACAACCTGCCGCTGATGTCAGACCTGCACGAAAACCTGCCGCTGATGTCAGACCTGCACGACAACCTGCTGCTGATGTACAACCACCAGTTGTTTTCCAGTCAGCTGATTACAGATATAAACAAAAGCCGATCGAAGGTTACACAGTCAACCTGTCCGAAGGCCAAACATCGGTTCATCCGCCAGCTCGACCCCAAGCGAAGGCTGCGCCAACTGCTGCGCCAACTGTCGCTCCTGAGAAGGAGAAGGCTGCCACAGCTAAACCAGCTGCCACTTTCGCCATTGTTTCTGGAGAAATTCAACAATTGAAAACTGCGGATAACTTGGTACTCTTGGACATTCATTACAGAAACTACGGTCGTATTGTGGGACGAGGAGGTGAAAATGTCAGGCGCCTGGAGGAGACTCACGGAGTCAT
The DNA here is from genome assembly GCF_020631705.1 of Daphnia magna. Classification (NCBI taxonomy): domain Eukaryota; kingdom Metazoa; phylum Arthropoda; class Branchiopoda; order Diplostraca; family Daphniidae; genus Daphnia; species Daphnia magna. The sequence goes on from NC_059183.1 coordinate 10,551,571, forward strand.
GATGACCTTAGTCCAAAACCAAAAGGCTCTCCAATTTTACAACTTGAAAATATCAGGAGGGAGTCCCGCAAAACGTCGAGCTGCCGCACAAGAAGTTATCGAAGGTCTGCCGGTGACGATCGAGTGTTCTAACGTCGACTTAAGACAACTCCGTCATCTAAAAATGCGGAGTTCCGAGACGGAATTCTTCGTCTCTGTCAGACGCCCGATGTCACGTGATGAGAAACTACAACTCTCAGGCCAAATAAACGACTGCCGAAAAGCTTTCGACCTTCTCGTTAACGGAAGAGATTCGCGGCCATCCCCCAAATAAATTCCACATATCTCACATTAATTACCCTCCACATGCAGTTAAAGTATGACTTTCAAAAACAAAACAAATGTGTTCATTTTTTTTTTAACTACCCGTTTGAAGTGTACTCGTAAAGATACTAAAAAAAATAGCCCGAAAAAAAAAGTTAAGTTAAGTTATTCCGAAATACCGAAAAAAAATGCTAAGATACAAGATATTATCTTAAAAAAACAGTAAAGATAAGATATTTCCGAATTTTTATGGTGGGATAAAGATAAGATAAGTTAAGATAAGATAAAAGTTATTTTTTAGCAAAAAAAAAGAAAAACAACATTTGAGTCGATAAATTGTTGAATTTCTGTATTGTATTGCATGACAGTCTTACTTTTAGTTTACAGTTTTACACAGCATCACGTAAACCAACTTTAAGCCATGCGTTGCACTTGATAAGCATCAAGTTGATGAAGAGACCTGGTTTCATGGCGGCGCGTTTTGCTGATAAAATATCCGAAGCCACACTAAAAGCCCGTTCAACAGATCCTGGTGATGCTGCAACGCTAACAGCATCTCTTCCGATTTCGCTTAGTATTGGAAAACGACACTGATTAGATTTCCAATACTCGAGGGGCTTAGTGACGCAAAGGTCACTGTCGGGATCCACTGGATTCACTAGAACTTCCATAGCTACGATGGGTTTTTTTAAATAAATCCCAAACTCCTCCAATACTTTGGCCGGGCCACTCAGGGAACGAGATTTTGGTGGCTCAATTACTGTTGAATATAAACTCTGGCTTAACCTTCTCTTGCGAGTTGATGAAGGTTTTACTGCGTCTTGCTGAACTTCATCCCTAGCTTCATCCTGTTGATTCGGCGTAGAAACGCTGGCTGCTTGTCCTATGATATCCCCCTTTTAGGGCAAAAGTTACCATTGATTTTCATAACCTAAAGTTAAAGATACTTAATTTTAACTGAATTTGACACAAGATAAAAGATACCAAAAAGATACCAAAAATATCTTATCTTAACTTATCTTAACTTATCTTTTACAAAAGATAGGAGCCACTGGTCCAGTATCACCCCCAATGAGGGTCTATTTTTAATTCATTAAGAACTCTTAAACCGTAATCCGTAAAAACAATTTTATACCGGCTCTGTATAAGTAAATGAATTAACTAGCTTCTTTCACTATAATATTAATTTTTGACGAGTTATAGCGTGGGCAACACCAAAAAATGTGCTGTAAATAAAAATGAAAAGACAGCACTATTTTTTTGCTTCCTCTATAACTCGAGTATTTTTAAGAATTTCACGATGATTTCTTTGTCACACATAGAAATTGACATTGACAACTTCCCAGTATTTTTTTTTTCATAGTTCATCATCACCAAGACCCGTAACTGCTACTGTCCTGTTTGGTACAGTATCCTGCACAAAAATCCGAACACCGATTTAATTTTTTAAAGCCACCTATTGGCGGGGTAAAGGGTTTTTTGTTTGTTTTTCTTTAAGAGGGAGGGTAGACGGGGTGATGGACACATAGGGCAGGGTTGGGTAAGTCTAGACATTTTTTTATGCCTTAAGGTATTACGCTTTGAGGCAAGTAACAGGTCGCACCACCCCTGGGAAGTAAGAAACATACCTTAGTGGTATGTCTCAGAACCTCAGACCTGAAGGTCCCTCCTATAAAAAACACCCGGTGGGTTAAAAACCAGTAACTTTTAATTTTCACTCGAATATAACTGCTGTCCGCCGGACATTCTTGCTTGAAAGATAAAACAGATCTTGGCTTTTTTTTAGGGAACCATTTTTAAAAACTGAAAAAGTTTTACGGTAAGAGTTATTTTTACGAGGACCGAGAAATTTTTTCGATTTTTCCCACTTATTTCACCCGGTGGGAAAAAGTAACATTTTAAAATGAACATTCAGTAAATCCTCTTTTTTCAAGGAAAAATTTTTGAAGTAACAAAAAAATCCTACGGAAAAACGAAATAGATTTTAAGAACCATTCTTTCATATTACAAATTTAACAATACGCACTATCTGACCCTTCAATTTTTTTCGATGTATTCCTTGGTTTAGTCGGAAAAATAAAATTAAAGTGACGTAGTGTCATAAGAAAGCAAAATGAAAAAGTTTGTGTTCCGATATTTGTGTAATACAGCATACCACTGATTTTTTTGTAATGTTGAATTTTTTTAATGATTGGCCTAAAACACCACAATAATCTTATTTGCTCCAAAATAGTTGAATTAACTCTGAAAAAAATTTTTGCTGCCATAATTTTTTTGTATGACGAATGGAGCTCGTACAGTTGTGTTTAGAAAATGCGCCATACAAAAAGTACGCAAAGTGTATGTCTATTGTTTTAAGTTTTCCGTTAGCGATGTATGAAAAGTTCAAGGATATTTTTCTTCCTTTCAAGAATTCTTAATAAAAAAATACTCCCCCTATTTAAAAAAATTTAGACCAAGGCCATTATTAGTTAACCAAGGTTATTATATCGTTCAATGACACACTTGTTACATCATGTATGCCATGTTCCGTTCAGTTTGTTTGATTGATTTAAACCTTATATAGTATTTATTTTGTGAAAAAATTATTTCAAGCGTATTTAATTATACCCATATAGTTTATATAAGGTTAATGATTCAAAATTTAAAATAATAAAAAAATGCGGGTGAGAAAGAATTTAGGATTAGCAGGCTTTTAGTATGTAATTGTTATTGATCGACAGATTATCCACAAACCGTTGAACAACACCGATTTTATGGATAAAGGTAAATCAGCAAGAGCTTCAAAACACACAAAAACAAATTTGATAGGAAGGGGATATTCGATAGACAAAATTTAATAATACGCAAGAAGAAAAGAGAGAGCTGATTTCAAATTGGCGTTTTCTAGCTGCGAATGTTTTTTCCTGATCTTGATGAAAAAATTGTTTCTGATTTGGATAACACCGGGTGGTGTCAACTCGGATGTTTCAGAAAGAACCCGACCGAAAGTCGTCCCTCCCTTAAAATAAAAAAATATAAATTTTTTTTGCAAATTACAATGGATTCAATGACAAAAGATATAAAGAAAAGATATATATCCATAATTCTATACACCTCAAATTTCCGAAACATCAACGAAAGGCAGCCAGAAGTTTTGACGCCCTTTACCTTTTCTCTCGGGACATTATTAGGGAAAATGTGTACTAATAACTCGACAACTATCTGGAAATAATCGGAAGAGCCTGAAAGAGGAAAAAATAAAGAATAAAGAAGAAAAAAGTAATATTTTCTCTGTGGGAGGGAGGGGGCTAATAAGGGGCTAACAAACTAAATATACGCCCACCTTAGTATTCTCTATTCTTTTAGCTAGTCTGTTTTTGCTTCTTCACAAGCGCTGATCGATATTTCCGCACTGGATCAAAAATATTTTTTTTCACGTTTATACAACCAAAATTTTGCTGTTCATCTATTACAAATAACGAGTGTTGCGAGTGAGTTTTTAGAAGCGAATATTTAGTAAGGAAAGATGACAACCAGTTTAGTGCTATCTAATTTGTTTTATTTTCAAAAGATGCTCATAATCATGCTGAATTGCCCGATACAGTTTTGCAGCGATAACTTTGCTCTTATTTCTTAAATTCTAAAATTTTCAAAAAATTCTTTGCGACAAAATTCTTTATGTAATCATGCTTTTTCGAGGGCGGCAAAATGTGCCGTATTCGGCTACGTTAGAATTTGTCACATGTATGAAGTCTTTTACTGATGCGTTAATTAGATAACTAAAATCACTTCTTAATGATTTTAATTCTAATGATAATATCGCTAGTGCATTGAGTAGTGTTTCCACTGTTTTCGATTCTTCCAAAGCTGAACATTGCATTCGCAAAGTTTACGAAGACCATCCTCAGTTTATCACACCTCAGTCTCTTCCTCTGAGTGCTAGAATAGATAGCCAAATTACATCGCAAGGAGTTATCAAAACTATATCGAAATCCAATGTTGCTCAATATATTCCTATTTGGAAAAACCTTGAAATCACTCCTGTTGAATGAACCTCTTTTCTTGAGTATGATAATCGAAAGTTACCCCAGCTAGCACAAGTTATGCCCAAGTTACTACCTGGTTACGTTTTTTTCCCGGGTCATAACCAGTGGGAATTACTTGGGCGTGCCCTATTTATTCCATATTACCACCCACAAGACTCTCTGGTCACGACCAGAATAACACTCCCATAAAACGGACGTTGGCCGTAAAATAAATTATTATTTTTTTCTTTTTCTTTTATATAGCTTTATTAAATATGATTTATGGAATCGAAAATAAAATAATACCATCCATGGAAAATGTGATTGTTTAAAGCACTTGATTAAATGTATTACTATCATAAGGCAGTTACACGGGGACACCAAACTAATATGATGACAAGAACATATACGGTATCAAATCGTATTATTATAGTGTCTAGAATTGATAGACCCTGATTCAGTTGCAATCTCACATCAAATGTTTCTTAGAAGATCAGCATCGCTTTTCAACAAGTCATCATTAAGCGGTATCAGCACCTGCTCTTGAGCCCTTCCAATTTGCTCATTCCTGCCAATTTGTATATTGCCAGGGACCATTTGCTAGTGTTACGTAAGTAATTCATTGTTATATGAAGCTGGTTGTTTTTTTTTGAAAAATATTTTAACCTTGTACTTTTCTTTTCCTACACAACAGCTTGACAGACTCATCAGCCGAGTATTCACGCTCATCGGGGCTTCAAAAAGCCAAACGTTAGCCAAAAGACTAAAACCTCTGCTCATCAAAAGTCCAGGGTATGCGGTTTTATTAATTTTATTATACACACTTATTATTAGATTGTTCATTTCGACAAGATATTTAATTTCAGGAAATTGTTTTCCTTTTCTTTTAGAACGAACCCGTTCGTTCCCAGGAAACGTACGGTTAACAAGCGACAATTGCGAAATCGCTTACAGCGAATGGTTGATAATGCTCTTCGAAATGTCATCAGTGTGACTGGTGAACGGTTAAATTCCGAATCGCATTCCAGCGCAGATGAAGAAACCGGTTTTGTAGCTGATGACGAAGCTGATGACAGCTCCGATGAAGAAGAGGAGTAGGAAGTCGGTGTAGCTAACGATACTAGACTTGACAGGAGTCCAGGAAATATCCGCATGGAAAATGTGTCGTTTACCGAAAGTGTTGTGTCAGAATGTGAAGAATACTACACAGACTCGAGTTACTTCTCACCAATCAATCTCACCTTCATCACCAAATCATCAATCATACGTATTATCATTTCGGCCTGGAGAAGGAGATTTTAAATCACCTGAAGACAGCCAAACATCCTCATACTTCCTTAAGAGTCCTAGTCAACGTGGACGGTCTACCACTGTTCAAAAGCAGTACCACTTCGTTTTGGCCAATTCTTGGGAAAGTAAGAGGAGAGCACTCACCCTTCCCCATTGGAGTTTGGTGTGGGCCTAGCAAGCCAAAGTGCCCAAATAAGTTATTGCACCCATTCGTTGACGAGGCGAAAAAATTTGAAGAAGATGGTGTCGTCTACGGCGAGCAACACTATACAGTGAAAATATTGGGTTTCACATGTGATTCACCTGCCAGATCATTCATCACCGGGACCATGGGGCATATCGCGCGAAATGCATGCCCAAAATGCAAGACAATCGGGGTGTATTACAAGAAACCCGGCAAGGTGCGTGGAAGAGAAACGTTTCTGGATATCTACGCTCCTCTACGGACCCACGAAAACTTTATCGACAGGATGTGTCCGGATTCCCACGCCATGGAGACAGTTGTGCTGGAGGAATTGGACCTCGACATGGTGTTGAATTTCCCGCTGGACTATATGCACCTCTGCTGTCTTGGAGTGATGAGAAAGCTTCTCCTTCATTGGTTCAACCGAAAACGGTGATGCATCGCATAACCCACGATGACGTTGCCGAATTGTCACGCAGACTTGTTCATTTTCAAGGATCGATTCCTTCCGAGTTCGCCAGGCGTCCTCGTTGTCTAAATGATGAACAACGGTGGAAAGACACGGAATTCCGTCTCTTTCTTCTATATATTGGCCCATCAGTCCTGAAAGGTGTTCTTCCGAGTGTCTTATATGACCATTTTATGTTACTCTATTCCGCAATCAAACTGTTGTCCTCGGATGAAACTTGCTTTCGATTTAACTCATCCAGTAAGGATTTGTTACACCATTTCATTCGGGAGTCACCTAAGTTGTTCGGAGGCCACTTTATAACGTTTAATGTTCATTGCCTTATTCATTTGCCAGCCGATGTTAGTAGATATGGCCCTTTGGATGACTTCAGCTGCTTCCCGTTTGAGAACTTTTTGTATCAATTAAAGAAGCTCATCCCTCACAGCGCAAACCCACTTGTACAACTTGTTAAACGACTAATCGAAATGTCCAACTGCTGGGGAACATACTCATTTGAAAGCAATTTGGATTCCTTTGCTCATGATCTAGTGCTATCTGGTCCCCATTCGGATGGACCATTACTTCATGGGGATCTCTCTTGCAATTTCCGCCAGTTTCGCAGTGTTCAGTTCCACCAATGGAATTTCTCTATTCGCCACCCAATTTGTTATGTAATCATTAACGATGAAGCAGATGTCCAAGCCTCTGTAATTTCAATTGAAAATATTATTGAAGATGAGTACGGTTCTGTCTTTATTGTTGGTCACTCATATCACAATGAAAGTGCGTTCTTTGTTCACCCTTGTAATTCAGATGAAGTGTTGTCTATCAAGTCTGTTAGTGTACCCTCTGCGTTTTCATCAAAGTGGCCAATTCAAATGATTAAAACAAAAGCAATTGTGATCCCAACATTTCCTGATGATGATGCGGGCATACCAAGGCTTGTTATGCTGTGTTCCCCGTCCAAATAAAAAACAAACATGATTAAATGTGATGGTAAAAAGTAAAGCGTTTCATAACTTTCATCATAATTATGGAAGTATATTTATTTTGTAAAAATTAGCAACCTTTGGGAACCAATTGGTCACAATGAGCTAATATTTTTAATAAAGTAACAATTAGCCACCATTTGGAGCAAATTGGTCACAATAGCCTGATCGCATTACTACCAAATCAATACCATAAAGTGCCCAAAATAGTCGGTAGCGAATTCAATGCCAGGTCACGACCAGGTAATGAATTGGGAAAAACGTGGTTTTCGTTTAGAATGGGACGGGAAAAACATCCTTGTTTTCATTCAGCTGTATGCAGACGGCGTCGGGGCAACTAATCCTCTTGCTTCAGCAGCGTCGGAACATAACAGCAGGTTAATAATTTAGATTCCAAATTTTACGCATCTCTTTCAAAACTTCACCTAGTTGCAATGTGTAATTCCACGGATCTGAAATATGACGACGGGCAAGACATTCTGTTAGAGGTGATTGTTGATGATTTGCTTAGTTTCGAAACTGACGGCTTTGAGATTAATATTCCTTCCAGGGGAACTTTTCAAGTGAAGGCTATGCTTAGTCAATTTACTGGAGACAACTTATCAATGAATCAAATATTTGGCTTAACTGAAAGTTTTGCACATGATTTTTTTTGCCCGTTGTGCTATTGTACTCGATAAAAAAGTCTGAATTGTTTCAAAGAAAAAGATTTTCGCTTTAGCACCCTAGAATCTTATAAACTAGATGTTGAAGCCTTACTCTTAAGGGTCATCAATCAGTTACACGTTAGAGGAGTTAAGAAATTTTGCATCCTGAATCGCTTTAATTTTTTTCATATAATGGCAAATTGGATCAACGATTGCATGCATACATGCCTCCAAGGCATTATTCCGTATGTGTGTGGTCTGATTATACAAAGTTTAATATCCCAGAAAATTCTTGACCTGGACGAAATGAATGAGGAAATTTCTAAAATATTTTCATAGCTAAAAATTGATAAAAAAAACAAGCCAGGTTTGATAAAAAATAATGGTAAAGAGGGTATATTGTCGCGGTTATTGAGGCCCCATGGACTAGTTGTCACGTCCGGCACTACACGGGTGTTCGTTCAGGATCACAGTCGTTTTCTATGCAGAAAATGGGGTCGGCCATGTTGCAAATTGACTTTACAATCCCACACCCTCTCTTTTTGACCGTCTCGTACCCCTCCTCCTACGCACCACTTCTCTCTCTTCTCATCTAATAACCCCCTAATTTTTGTGCGCAGAAACAAGGAAAAGGGGGGTGGGGGGAGGAAAGGGAAGAACGAAAGAGGAAAGGACAAGACAGCTCGTGGGGCAGTCGCAAGAAAAAACTGGACCAGGAAGGTTGTCTCAGAAACCTAGGACAAACTACTCTTTTCTATTGTCAGTCTCCACTCTTTCAACAAATACAAATTGTTTCCAGCCAGCAATCGTTCTTGTCATTCCCTACACCGTCCGCAAGTTGATTGTTTGTTCCCATATAGACCAAGTTGACAGATCCTCTTTGTTGTTGTTCTCTGACATATAGAAATTTAACTTCTATATGTTTAGTCCGTTGAGGATTTTCGGGGTTATGAACAAGACGAATCGCACCCTGGTTGTCACAACGTATTTCAATTGGTTCTGAGAGATTGTGATCAAGCGATGGTTGCTTCATTCAGACTGACGAATTCTGCCTGAGATGCTGCGTTGTAGTCTAGATGACCAGGCGACTGGTCCTCCGCACATAGTAAAGATATAGCCTAAGATAGATTTCCGGCCATCTAAATCTCCAGCAAAATCCGCATCCGCATAACCCAGTAGACTCTCAGATTGGCTAGCATCGAAACACAGACCATACTTGGCAGTTCCTTTAAGTATGCCAGTAGGTGTTTTGCGGCAGTCAGATGTTCCTTTGTTGGATTTTCACAAAATCTGGCAAGTACGTTGATAGCTTGTGCCATATCTGGCATGGTGGAGACAACTAGGTACATAACACCTCCAATTATTTCTCTGTAGCGACTGAATAAAGGGTCTGACGAACTGTTCACTTCTTGAGTTTGGATACTTTTTCACAGTTTCACATTTAGATCACTTGGAGTGGATTTGGCGTTGCAGATCATCATTTTGAATTTTTCAAGAAGTTTTGTAACGTAGTCACTTTGATGTAGGATAGTGCGGCTGTTTGATGGATCTCGTACTATGTCGATTCCTACAAATCTGGTAGCTGGTAAGACTCGAATTTCAAAGAATTGTTCGAGGTGATTTGTGAGATCTGTGAACGTCGATTTGTTGTTGAATAATACTAGTGGGTCGTCAACATAAATTATCACCATCAATAACTCCCCCTGTTGACGACGAACAAATAAGCAAGGATCTGATTGACTCTGAATCAGACCAAATTTTAGTAAAACTGGTGTGAATTTCTCGTGCCAGGCTCGTGGAGCCTGTTTCAATCCGTAGATACATTTCTTCAGGAGGCACTTGTTATCAGATTTTTCGTAATCTATATATCCTTGAGGTTGATCCATGTAGATTTCTTCTTGTAAATCGCCGTTGAGAAAGACTACCCAAACATCTAGTGAAGAGATTCCAAGTCGCTGTTTTACTGCAAAGGCCACAACCAACCGGAAGGTTTCCATTTTTACTACTAGGGCAAACGTTTCAGTGTAGTCAATACCAGGTAGCTGTGAGTAGCCCTTGGCTACGAGGCGTACTTTTCTTCTTGGAGCTACTCCTTCATATCCTGGTTTGTATTTGTAGACAAACATACACTTGATGGCCTTGCGACCTGGGGGTAGAGAAGCCAGTATCCAGGTTTTCCTGGTAGTTAGAGCTTGTTTTTCTTCATCCATCTTTTCACGCCACAGTTGTGCATCTTCACAGGAGATGGCATCTTGGTAATTGATAGGCTCGTATGGATTATCGACCACTTCAGATAAGGACACCATGCTCTGAATAATTTTTGGAATTCAAACTCGAGCAGATCTTCGTACCGTAAATGTAGGTACTTGCATACTCGGATCTACTCCATCAACAGTGATAAGTTCATTGACAGTGGGAGTAATATGTAGCGATCCAGGAACTAGTTCATTTCTTGAGATAGGGAAATTTACTTCAGTTGATGTGTGATGTTGCGATGATTCAGGGGCTTCCGCTACTCCCCCTGCTTCAATAGATTAAAGAATGGATTCTACCTGGTTCTATCATTATATCTGATTGCTGGAAAGCATATGACAAAATAGAGTTAGTTTTTACTTATATTTATTTGATGTATGTTTTATTGTTAATAATTGTTTGTTTTCAAATTAGGGAACACAATAACTACATTCATCTGAAAGTTAATCATAGCTTGCATTTTAAAGATCCCGAAAATGGAGCACATACCAACCAAATAGAGGGTAAATCAATTTTTATTTAGTCTAATTAGTAATAAGTAATTGTTTATTTCAGGATTGTGGAATTTAGCCAAAAAAAAGTCTTCCAAATACAAACAGAAGCAAAAAAATGTTTGCTGGTTATTTAGCAACCTTTATGCTGCGTACCAAATGGAAAGGAAAAGATGGCTTTAAGTTATTTATGCAATATGCAGCTAAATTGTATTCTGAGGAATCTACTACCGATGTAACTGAAACAAAAAGTTTAAAGAGTGCTTGTAAGGAAAACATACTTTACTTTATTTTACTTATGTTACAAAAAATTAATAATAATATTTATTATTCGGAAAAAAAATTGATTAGGAATTGGTGTTTCGTCAACTATGTATGTGGAGAAGTTTAGGTTTGGGGACTCTACACTGAATGTAAAGTTAGATGCCTATGAAATAGTTTTTTAAGTGTGTTAGAGTGTCGATTGAAGAGTAAAATTGATTACCGTATTGTTTAATGGGGTGGAGCAAATTGGGTGATTTGTGGTGTTTTCTTCCGTTTGAATTGATATTTCAGTTGAGTTGATTATTGTTTTTGATATTAGTTCCTAAAGTTTGTTGTTTTTCTTGTAACTAGTAATAGAAAGTTTTATTATAGTAATAGATATATTTACGTCAGTTAATATTGATAGGTTTTGGAAAGCTAATTTGAGATCCGGTTTAGTTGAATTTGTATCTTCTTTTCCTAATGCTACTGTCATTTTCTAAACCAGAAATGGAAAAATAGTATAAAGTTAAATATATGTGTTGTTATTAATAATTATTACCGTTTTTAATTTGTTAGTTTCTTCTTCAACATATGAGTGGATCCTTTTAAATTGCGCCAGGCGTGAATTAGGTATTCTATTATAAATTAATTAGTTGAAAATTTTACTTATTTTTATATTTATTAGTTTTATGCTATTACTTGTTATTTCTTCTACGTATGTCGGGTTCATGATTTCCCGCTGGATTGCTCCTGGTTTTCCGCCTTTGCCAGATCGTTTGTGCGGTAAGAAATAAGTTTATTATTTGAAATATATTTTAGTTAAAAGTTATTGTACTCACTTTTTAAATATTCATTGGTGAATATTGAAGACATTAATTCACTTGTGAATTTGTACATGGTGTATTTGGAATTTTTAATTGTATCAATTGTCCAGTCTTCTGCTACTATTTCATTGACTTTTTTTTCAAGTTGTTGTTTAACACGCAATGGAATTGTAAATGGCTGTGTTGTGGGATATTTCTAAAAAAAAAATTTAGTTAAGTTATTAGTTTAAATATGTTATTGAATATATTAACATATTACTGTAAGTTCGTAGTTTTGTAAGGTTATATCAGATTCATCTTCAGATAAATTGTTATATGAAGTTGAATCATCCTCGTTGTTATTATACTCAGGAATGATGTTTGTTGGTTGTTGAATTTGTATTTCTTTTTCTAGATTTTTCATTCCTTCTAGTTTTGTTGTATTATTTATATTCAATTATAAATGTTTCAAAAGTTATATCGTTAAAAAATGATTTACCTTTTTCTAAGTTATTTATGGTATCCTGCAGCTCTCCGTTTTGTGTTTCCAATTTTTGCATTTGTTGGTTCTATATAAAAATATAATGCTAAATATTTGTTGTATATAGTTTATTAGTATAATTATTATATTTACCTTGTTTATTTCTAATTCCTCTAATTGTTGTTTGTAAGTTTCAATAGCAACCTGATATCGAGTACAAATTATTTTCATTGTTTGCTACACAGTATTCTAAGAGTTCTTTAACTTATTTATTTCGTTTTCTTCTTTTATAGTTTTTGATTCAGCTTGAAGTTTTAAGATTTTGGCCACTAAAGATGTTTTTTTTTTCACTAAGAAGTTTTTTTTCTTCTGTTTTGGTCATTTTAAAAATTTGTATGTAATTGTATTTTTGAAATTTTTGAATCTGTAGCAGATAACAGTAGTATACAGTTTTTCCAGTGTTGTGACTTTATATATATAATTATGTAATTTATAGTTTTCATGAATTATTCTTAATTGACTTTATTTGATTGTTATTTATTTTAATAAATTTATTTATAATTTATTATTTGAAAATGAAGTTATTGAATGTAAATTTTATATATATAGATTTTAAAATATAACATGCAACAACGATTAATTTCATGTTGCAGACGACATATTATATACTTTGTATTTCATTCATTTTTTAAAGTTTGTAGTGTGTACATCTGTGTATTGGATAACACATATTTTGAAGGTAATTGTTCGTTGTTAATATTTTGGTAATAAAGTAGTGGTATTAGTTATTTTTTTATTTATTATTTATTTGACTAATTTAATTACTTAACTTAATTATACATTACTTTATAAAGTTATTATTAACTTAATAGATTTACTTTACCTTACTGATTAGCAGAAATGTTACTTTTAACTTAACTTAAATGCGTTAATTTTACTTAATATTTAGAGTGTGTAACCTAATTAGTTAACTTTACTTTACTATTTTACTTTATTACTTTACTATTCCATTACTTTACCCACCCAAAACCCCTATTTTGCCTCGCATAGCTCTGGCTTGGTACCGTTTAGTTACTTAAGTATAGTTAGGTTAAGTTATTTTAGTTAAGTAAATATGGTCGGGTAAAATAGACTTTTACCGCGAACGCTTCAGCAGGTTTACTGATGTCTGGAGTTTCACGTTTTACAGTTTCCATCCTTCTTTCCTCGGCCAGTAGTCAGAGTGTGAGTAATTCCATAGTCTGTTCAGATTCCTTGTTTGTATCCCAAACAACTCTGAAATGTTGAAATTGGGATGGCAGGATACTCACGATCTTGTTGGTAGTCTGAACTTCTGTGACAATTTCTTCTAGATCTTTGAACTGTCTGACTAAACGTGATATTGGCCAACATGTCTTGAGATAGATGGAATCGATACTCATAAAACTGGGACCACAGTTGTCCTTTGTTGGCAGTGGTTCTAAGTGTGAATCTTGTTGACAGTCTGGTCCACATAGCTGCAGAGGTTTCACAATTGATAAGATACTCCCTCATTCTATCTGTGACCGTTGCATAAATATAATTGCTTGCAAGTGTGTCTCGCTGATGCCAGAGTTTTATGTCAGCATTGTTAGTCACCACATTTTCATTATTTTTAATCTATTGAATAATAAGAGTAAAAATGGGTCAGTATAAATTTAAAAAAATATATCAATGTGTTAGCATATTGCTAGTATTCATCTTCAACAAGTAAATAAATGTTTCACATTGTAGGCTTCAGTTCATAAGTTAACTGGGTAAAAACGTCAACAAGTGTAAATATTGTTCACCTTGTTGGCTTCAGTTAAAAAAAAACTGGTTACAAATTGTCTTTAACTCTGCTGGTAGTTTTTCCACATCGAGAACAATTTGTTGTAACTCATTATTGCGAAGTAATAGCATTAAACCAAATTTCCATGTGTGAAAATTTGACCCATCACATTTAGGAATGTGAGCCGTATCCCTAAATACATTTTTGATCTCGGTATTGTTCTCGCCATATTGAGAATATGTTTGACAAAAGAATACCTAGTGTGTAGCTGGGCCCATAACCTGTTGGAGAAATATAATAGAAGAACGTAGTTGAGTTAACAGAACATTAAGTATATATTTGACCGGCTTGACGTTATACAATACTGTTATGTGAAGGATTGTATTCTTCCTGAGACTGTTGAGACACAGATAGTTTTAACAAGAGAGATAATCAGTAGAGAGGACTTCACGCTTCAGGTACCGTTGACAACTAGACGGGATTGCCTATATACAGGGTCTTCTCTTGCTCTGACTGACAACTACTAGGGCCAGCAGCCGACGCTATCTATGTTGATAGAATAGAACTTATTAGGTTTGTCATAATATTTCCAGTACGAACGAGAAGAATCTATTCGTCGGCTCCGTTAGACCACATAAACCCGTCGTCGGATCAACCATAGCGGGTTGGATAAAGAGACAATTACAGGAGGGGGGTGTGGACATGCAGACGTTCTCGGCTCATTCTACAAGAGGTGCGGCCTTTCCACGAGCAGCAGCCGGGGGAATACCCATCCAGGCCATCATCAAGGCGGCCAATTGGTCGTCAGAATCCACGTTCGCTAAATTCTACAGACGGGACTTGCACAAAGAGCCCACACCGGCGGAGATAGTCCTGAGTTTGGAATAGGTGCCGTGGGGGCTTTAAAGAGCACTGTTCAGGTCGAATCGAACATTCGACCACAATTCGAAACTGATCGAGAGTGCGTAGCACTATCGACGATTCATTGTGATTGTGAAAGAATCACAATGAATGTGATTCTTGTGATTGTGAAATGAACCACAATGTGTCCACAAAGGACACATTGTGGTAATAGTTTACGTCAAGTTAAACATAACAAAATATTGAAATATTCAACTTTTGTAGTCTCAGTTGGTAAAGTCTTGCGGTGGTCAGTCAGAATCAGATGCGATTTGTCGTGCTTGGATAAAAATAACTTCAGTTGAGTGTCGCGCAGCCTGTAATTGGAAGGGTGTGAAAAGAGGGAATCACCAAAAACATGGACTCAAATTGTCATCGGTCACGGATGCCGTTTTCAGTAAGCGTTTTTATACAATTTTCGCTTTTTTATATTCATTATTTGTTACAGAGGGAATCAAAATGAACGCTACTTACAAAGATCTCACCGATGCGGTGTTCGAATCTGAAACCAAGAAATTATTCATTCGTTCTCCTGAAAAAATTCGCAATAAGAGAAAGTGCTCAGCAAGCACGCCAGCAGATACCCCTGGACTAACCACTGATGTGGATTGAATAACGTCGTTGTAGTTGTGGTGTGAAGGATCATCATGCCTTTGCCCACGTTCTCAAATTTGATTTCAATATTTCAAAATCATGAATTACTTCTTACTCATGGATTATTCAAAATCCAAAACCAAGACATACTTCGATGTTCAAGAACCAACCATGTCAAGTTTGCGCGCCAGCGTGCCGTGCCGTGCCGTTCCGAAACCCCTAGTTTAACTTTATTAGTTTCACGTGTTTACAAATAACATGTCTGTGCTTAAACAATAAAGTTTTTAACCGGATTTAATCAGCGTTTGTATTTGTTATTTCTAAAGCAAGTTCGGTATACAATAGTACATTCACATTAAATGTACCGTGTGAACCAATATTGTAGCATACAATTTACATCCGTATATCAAGACAAGCCCCCCTTTACCATAGGACATGTATGGCAATTGCCGAGGGGGGGGCCACGGCGCTTAGGGGGGCCACTTTGGGCAATTAAATTTTTTTCAATTTTGAGTTGTGTATGCCTATAAACTGTAAAGAATGAGCAAATCGTTTTGAAATAAATATTTTTTTGTTTACTGCAAAAAATGTTATGCACTAGACAAGTGGATTATCCACTTGTGGGTTAAAGGCAAGAACATGTTGCAATGTTGCTCTGCCTGAGGGGAGGAAAGCCCAAAATAAGGTAGTCTTACTTGTCCAGACCAGACTGCCAGTCTAGCACAGTTTTGATCATGGCTGACGAAGGGGTTTTCTCAGTTGTTCAGTGATTTAGTGTCTGAGTGTAGTAAAATGAGTGAAAATGTTTAAAAAAGAAAATCAGGGTGTGCTCGTAGAAAAGAAAATGCACAGAAAAAAACAGAATTGGATAACCTTCTTGCGTCCACGGGGAAAATGTTAAGTTTTTTAAAACCGGCAGACGTTGTGCTTCAGCAGCAAAACGATAGTGATGTTTATACCACTGAAAGTGATACCAGTGAAAGTCAAGAAAGTGACGTTGATGGTCAACTCACTCAACTGGAAGATGAGAATTATGAGGATAATTTGGATAGTCTTTTATCGGCGAAAGCATCAGAGCCATGCAAAGACTTCACTGTGGTCGAAATAGGTAATTGTAAACTTTTTACTGTATTATTTGAAATTTTGAATTCGATTTAGTACTCCTATTCTTAAATCCCCATTCCCCAAGGCGTACTAATTACCTTAATTATATGCCCTGCTCGGCTACTCCGTAATGCAAACGATCTCAATGGATTCATTCAATTTTGGGGTATAACTATACCTATATCATGCAGGTTGTTTTCAAGATCCGGAAACCACGTCATGTTCGGTTAATTTTTCTTGGGATCCAGCTGAATGGGAAAGGTGCAATCAAAGTTTAATTGATTACCTCGTTTTGAACCAAAGCATTACTAAGGTGCCCCCAAAGACTTTTCAGCTTCAATGAGAGAGGACACCAAAGGGCGAAGATGATTCGCAAACCAAACAATGTTTTACCGGGAGTTAATCAATAACGAAGAACAATTCAGAGATTGGCTAATTTATTCAGCTACAAATGGAAGTTTGTATTGTCTACCTTGCTTTTTTTTTTGGAAAAACCAAAAGTAATTTGGCCTCTTCTGTTGGATTCTGTCACTGGAAAAATTGTCATCAAATGCTGAATGAGCACGCAGGCTCATCAGATCATCGTAATGCTATCACAACATTTTTTCTTCGGTGTGAGAAAGTTAAGGGCCAAGCACGAATTGACAGTCAGTTTGTTGCAACCTACTTAAGCGAAAAATCATATTGGAAATCAATTTTGAAGCGATTGCTGTCAGTAATTTTCTTCTTGTCATCGAGAGGTCTTGCCTTCCGTGGTTCAAACTAAATCATTGGCTCCCCCAAAAACGGTAATTACCTTGGTTTGCTAGAAATCATTGCTGAATACGACACACTTTTAGCCAATTACCTTAAAGACTACGGCAATAAAGGAAAGAGAAATGTATCCTATTTATCGGCTAATATATGCGAAGAATTTATTCAATTAATTTTAGAACAAGTGCTGCAGTTTATTGTGAAGGAATTAAAGCAAGCAAAGTACTACTCAATTATAATTGATTCAACACCTGACGTGTCTCGTGTAGATCAATTAACACTTAGTTTTCGTTACGTATTGGAAAATGGAAATCCAGTTGAACGTTTTGTTGGTTTTATACCAATGTCTGGCCATTCAGGGGCTGCAATGAAAGATTTAGTAATGGAAACACTTGAAAAGCTCCAGATTTCTATTGAAGACTGCCGTGGGCAATCATATGATATCGCATCAAATATGTCTGGAATATATAATGGATTGCAAGCACTTATCAAAGAAAGAAACGGCTTAGCAGAGTACGTCCCCTGTGGTGGTCATTCTTTAAATCTTGTTGGAGTGTGTGCAGCTGAATGCAACGGAGCTTGCGTTGATTTTTTTGGCCTAGTTCAAGAAATTAACAACTTTTTGTCTGCCTCGACTCACAGCTGGAGGGTTTTATTATCACACCTTGATGGTAAGAAAATTAAGGTACCAAAGTGCCTTTCGGCAAAGAGATGGTGTGCTCGGGCAAATGCTGTTACTGCCCTACGTGAAGGATATCCGTTGTTTAAGAAAGTGCTTGATGAAATCGCTTGAGACAACAGTCAAAAGGCCAGTAGAAGAAATGAAGCCAGAAGTCTATCAAACAAGTTAAATTCTCTCGAGACTGCCGCAATTACCGTCGTTTGAAACGCTATATTGGAACGAGTGAATAAAACCAGCAAATTACTTCAGTCCGTTGAAATGGATCTTGGTTCAGTAATTGATTTGTATGATTCCCTAGCAGAATATCTCCATACTGCTCGATCAAATTTTGAAAAATATGAGGAAGAATCAAAGATGCTTACTGAAATTCAAACGTATGCCGCCGATGAAAAAAAAATTGAAAACGTAAACATGATGAAATATGTATTTATGTTTCAATGTTTGCTACTTTAAAAAGTTTTCGAAAGTTTCGCTGTTTATTTTATTACAATCTAATGAATAATTGTATTTTAAAAGACAGCGTAGAAGATGCCAGTTTTACAGGGCAATCAAAAATGGGCTAATATTAACAAAATCTTTGATCATCTCATCAGTGAGCTGAACAGAAGAAAACAAGCCTATGTTTTGGTGCATTCTAAGTACGCTTTTCAATACTTTTCGGTTTGTTTGAGGATATAGTGTACGTCACTTACGTCAATAATAGTAGCCGATATAACTTAGAAATATGTAACAGATATAAAAGTCATTAATGAGTGTTTGGTCTTTTTCTTTCTTCAGATTTTCTTTCTTGACCAACCTCGACAAATTAACATCGGATGAAATAACGGAGGCTGCCACAGCTCTAGTGAAACGATATCCCAAGAATGTGGACTATAACCTGGGAAGTGAACGCCTTCACTTCAAATCATTCTTTTCTTCATTTTGTGAGTTTTGAAGCCAACCAGCATCATAATGGCGAAGATGATAGATGAATGCAGTCGAATCAAGAAACCAAATGTTACAGCTTTACATCTGTTAAAATTCATAAAGGCCCGAAACTTGTCGTCCATTTTTCCAAACTTAAAACAATTCTCCGTATTCTTCTTTCCACTGCTGTTACTAATTGTGCTGGGGAAAGATCATTTTCTGTACTTAAACGTGGGAAGAATGCTCACCGTTCCACAATGCAGCAGGTCCGTTTGTGTGCATTGTCTATTATTCAAATTGAAAGTGATATAGTCAAGTTGTTGGATATTGAGTCTACCATTGAACAGTTTGCGGAAAAAAACTCGCAAAAAACTGTAATCGTTTTGATAAAAATAACAATACAGAAATCTTTGAAAAAATGCCGATCAAGAAAAAAGCGCAACCAGACTTTTTATTTTACTTGAGGAGAGGGGGCAATCTGCATCCCTGCCTAGGGGACAAAAAATCGCTAAGACTGGCCTGTATCAAGAAAATTAAATCATTAGTTTTGAATCCAAATCAGTATATTCTTGGTATATGAAACGGTACGTACCCTTTGTAGGAATACGATGTACAGTATGTTCCAAAAAAATCCGACTACCCCCTTTAAAAAAATGCCACCTACTAGCGTGTGGTCAAATTACATGGAGTTTTTGGCCGAATATTGGGGTCGGATAAAATGCGGGAGGACAAAAGTAAAAATTGCCATGGAAACGAGACATGCAAGTTGCCCTACCCTCCCGCTCTTATTTTCCTAATATTTGTCTTTTGAAATTTATCTAAGAGCTGGAGGGTAGAGCAACTTGTCGTTAGGCATAGCCAACTATTTTTGCAAACTCCTAAATTTTTTTTCAACTACGCTACGAGACACAGACTTAGGGATGGGAAGTCTCGTCGCTATGGTAACCAGACATTCGTTGTAAGGGATATTCAGAACCAAAAAATAAATAATTAATTCAGCAATTTGTTTTTGTTTATTTCAATAAAAATATTTACAAAGATAACATTTTGTAAATTTCATTTTTAATATTTGTCCAAAAACCATTGGCCTCTACGACTAAATTTAACCGCTTTGGCATCGAACTAGACAGAATCTGCCAATAGTTTGGTCGCTGGTTATAACGGATCCAGTTATCATGAGCGCGATTGAAGACGTCGTCTGCGGTCCTGGGATGGCGGCAGTCAAAATCTTTAACAATGTCACCCCACACATTTTCGATGGGGTTCATGTCCACACTCTTGGAAGGCCACGGAATTCAATTTGAGGGTGCTCACGAAACCATTGAGTGATGATGCGGGCTGTGTGTATGGGAGACTTATCCTGCACAAAATGAACTTGTTGTTCGCCATAATGTTGGCGAACCCATGGAAGAAGTTCCTCTTCCAAAATTTCCATATATTTTTCTTTAACAAATCGGTCATAAATTTTTATAAATGGCCGGCTCCAGCGACGGACGAAAAACAAGCCCAAACAGGAACGGTTTTTCTGCCGCTGGTGTCATACACTTGAACGTGTTCGCGATTGAACCTCGTTCCATTTGGCCTATAGGCAAAAACACGGCCACACTCGTCAGACCTAATAACAACAACATTATTATCAAAACTATTATAAATTATTAGGATTGGAAAACGTCCGGCTGGCATTTGAGCAGGGGGTAAACGGGGTTGTCTGATCACCCCGTTTAGCCACCCGCTCAAATGCCAGCCGGACGTTTTCCAATCCTTTTCCAGGTAATTTTTTCATCAACGCGAAATGCAAAATGGGTGTTTTATAAAGATAACGGGATAAGTTAGTTAAAACAAATGTCTTAAATAGATAGATAAAGTGTATTTCTCTACCCGAAAGTTTTTTCATCACTGAAAATAACATTGCCCCACCATTCTGCAGGGTAATTGCGGTATTGAAGAGCAAATTAGTTAATGAAAACTTTCTGGCAGCGCGTCTCGGATGAAGATTTATCTCCTTCATTCTCCGTATAACGGTTTGCTTGCTTATTTTAACGGAGGCAGTGTCTGCATTGGAAAAATATATTTCTAAAATGTTGCAATTAAATAACCATCATGGTTGCAACTTGGGCTCTGCCCCGATTGCCTGCAACCCGGGTAACTATCGGGAGATAGTGGTGCGATACCAGATACCATATGTTGTATGGCACCGCTATCTCCCGTTCGATAGTGGTGCGATACCAGATACCATATGTTGTATCGCACCGCTATCTCCCGATAGTTACCCGGGTTGCAATACCAGATACCATATGTTGTATCGCACCGCTATCTCCCGATAGTTACCCGGGTTGCAGGTAATCGGGGCAGAGCCGAAGTTGCAACCGATTTATACTTAATAATTACCTGCAATTTCACCAGCTGTTGTGATTGGCTTGTTAGTAACAGCAGCAAAGAGACGCTGATCTTCCCGTGCTGTGGTTTTTTTTTTGGCCTTCCTGATCCCTCCTTACGTTTAATGTCTTCGGTTTCAGAAAAACGATTTTTCCAAAGCACCACGGTAGCCCTGCTGCAACCTAATTGACGGGAAACTTGATTTATTGAGTGCCCGGCTAGGCCTAATGAAACCACAGAATGACAGAACCTCGTTCCGCAACACTTAATTTTTTTGCGCTATTTTCGCGAAACATTTTATTGAACTGAATCAGCCTTACAAGCCAACCCCCGCTTTTATATCAATTAGTAGCATAAGAACAAAGATGCCACTATTCATTAAATTAGTTACCATAGCGACGAGACTTCCCATCCCTAAGTCTGTGTCTCGTAGCGTGTTGAAAAAAAATTTAGGAGTTTGCAAAAATAGTTGGCTATGCCTAACGGCAAGTTGCCCTACCCTCCCGCTCTTAGATAAATTTCAAAAGACCAAAATTATGAAACAAAGAGCGGAAGGGTAGGGCAACTTGCATGTCTCGTTTCTATGACAATTTTTACTTTTGTCCTCCCGCATTTTATCCGACCCCAATATTCGGCCAAAAACTCCATGTAATTTGACCACACGCTAGTAGGTGGCATTTTTTTTAAAGGGGGGAAGTCGGATTTTTTTGGAACATACTGTACATTGAGGTACGTTGATGGCTATTTATGTGTTTGATCTTAGTTCTTCTTAGTACATACATACAATGTACGCAACCCACATCGAACGGAGGGGTAAATTGGATGTTGATATTATGTTAACGGAGCGTACAAAACTTATGTTGCACATCCATTGATGTACTTTCATTTTATATTCTGTTAATGTAACTGTGCTAGTATGGAAGGCCATATGGGAGGAATAAACCAACCGTCAGGCCGCAATAGAGCGTAACAGTCAATGGTTGGATTTTATCTGACCGCCCGAGAGAACCAACTCGCCAATTTCGTCCGCTTAAACTGAATATTTTTGTAATTTCTGAATTCATCTCTTATAGCTTTAACATGGCGGAAGAACATTTTGCACAACTGATCGAGGTTTTTCGCGCCCAAAACGAGTTTCAACAACAAATGATGGCACAGAATCAACTACGAAACCTCGCAAACGGCGATAGCTAAGTGGTAAGGTGTTGGGCTGTGAACTGAAAGGTCTTTGGTTCAATTCTGGTGTAGTACATAAAAAAAAACATGAAGAAGAATTACGATCAAAAAAGAAAACGGCCGCCAACCTTCGTAGTCGGTGATCTTGTCCTCGTCGCTCACGTTATTCGCTCTCCACATTTAACCCAAAAGCTGCTTCCTAAATTTATCGGCCCCTTCTAAATTGTTGCGGATCACGACCCGCCACCTGACGGACAATTAACTAGGTCGGGCCGACTAGTTCGCAAGCCCACTATTTTTGATTTATAGTATGTGTAAGGCCACCAGGGGTGCTGTGTTCAGCGTCTTCTTGGTGGCCGATCTCGGTTAATGTTCCTTCTTCGCAATTGTTCAACAAGGTAGAGCAGACGCTATTATAAGTTGTGTCAGAGTCTGAATAAAAGCTAGAGAATCAGCAACAATTTACCTGAGTCAAGTGTCTTCAAATCAGTAATTACTTATCAGGTATTATCAGTAAGAGTAATTATTGTCAATGGTCCTTCGAAACTAACTAGTTTTTAAACAGAATTCTGTACAACTCGATTAAGTAACACTGCTAATAGGTCAAGCCACGCTACAGTCGTGTCAAAGAAAGAGTGTTGAGCACCTTGCGTAAGCATTAGTTTTAATATACTTGATAATTTACACTTATTTAAGTATTGTCGTCCTAACTATCACTCCCTTTTTGAAAGAAGTTAGTCTAAAAGCTGAATTCAGCCACTCCAGGGATGTACCCGAGAAGAACTCCAATTAGTCATGAAGTATCTCAGCGTATCAATGTAATCTAAGTTACAAGATAGTTCTAAGTTAGTGTGTTAATCCTTCTGCAAACAGTATCTCAACAGAATCAGAAGACTTGGGGCATATCATGCTCGCATCAAATTTGGTGAATTTGGCCCAAGTCTCACCGAACCTGTAGAACCTGAATACAGGCCATTGCCCCACGGTGTAACAATTGATGCAAAACTAGGTGCCTACGAAGAAGGTTTCTATAGCATTGCCATCAAGTATCTTCCCCGTGACGAAGCTGTTGCCATCACCAACATCAGAGTGAATGCTGACTATAGAAGATACCTAAACTTCCTGAGAGGATTACCGACTCGTGAGCCAACGCCAAGAGAACAAATTCATCCAGAGATTCCCTTGCCAGCTGTGCTCCAGCACCCAACACCACGTGAACCAGACTACGGAAGCACTCCGATTGCAAGGTTTTACGGGTACCAAGGACCTAGAAGCCATCCGAGGTCGCGTGGTCAATCTACCGTTGCAGAGCAGTCAACATCTCTAGCAACCAGGAACGTGGTCGTTCGCAGCCTTCTCGAAAACGAAAGAAGAAGAGAGGCTGAGGTTATTGAACAAGAAGTCGGTGCAGAAGAAACTGAAGACATCACTGAAGTGGAGACCAATTTTTCGATCAGAACAAACGATTCTGAGACTATCATTCAAGAAGAAAGTGAAGTAGAGGAGACAGTGAAAGGAGAGAGTGAAGAAAGCGGTTCGACCACATCTGAGGAATTCATCTTGTCCATCAACGAACGAGAATTTTGAAAAACCTCAGCGAATTCGCTCAAGAAGAGGCTTCATTTTTTGTTTTAAATTCCCTTCGTGTTATGTTAAACTAAGATCTTAGCCATCTAGTGGTAACAAACAAATTTTTTGTAACTCGACGAATACGTCAATAGACTGGTTTTCAACAAGCATATTTTCTTGTTGCTTTCTGAGAATTTAAAATACTGCCTTGAACAACTTTAATTTCCTTTTCCTCAAGATCGATTCTCAAATTCGTAGATTACTGAAATCAGTCTAATTCCAAACAATGGCGACCGCAAACAAAAAGCAACAGGCGCAGACTTTAACGCTCTTAACAATAGAGACATTGGAAAGGGAATTACACAAGAATTTGAAAAGTTATGATGAAGCTTGCAGAGACAATTTGTTGGAAGCAGCAGAAACAGCTTACGAACTAGCTGATGACAGAGCGCTAAGGCTTCTTAAGCATTATAGAGATGTCATACCCCAACTAGACGCCGAGATGCAAGCAAGATATGTCGACAAACACGAAGAGTTTGTAGACCGTCATCATACAATGGTTATCGATTGGAAAAGAAGAAGGCCAACTGCACCTTCGGAAAGAGAACCCTCTGAACATTCGGAAAATTCGGATGAAGAGGAGACAACTCCGACAACAACAGGAAACGTTGCGCAAGCAACAGGTGTACAAGCAACCAATACAGTTGCACTGCAACAACAGCAAAACTTCATGAGCATTGCTCATCTGCTACCAAGAATTGAATTAGCCAAATTTGAAGGGGATTCAAACAAATGGAGAGATTGGTGGGCGATTTTTCGAACACTTATACACGAAAATCCATCACTACGACCCATCGAAAAATTCAGCAGATTGAAGATGCACATGAGCGAAGACGCTGCTGGTGCAATATCATACCTGGACTTAACAGAAGAAAATTACACCAAGGCAATCGACATTTTAAATGGGAAATACAACAGGCCGAGATCAGCAAGAGCAGACCACTACATCGCAATTACGGAATTGCCTAGGGTAGATCGAGTAGAAGACTACAAGGCAATGAGGAAGTTGCACGACAGAGCAATGGGTCACGCCTTGAATCTTGGCGACTTAGAAAAGAATTCTGCACAAAATGAAGCAATTTCAGAGATAATTACAAGAAAACTACCTCTTGAATTAGTTTCAAGATGGCATGGGGAAACAAGAAGATCCCGTAAAACGTTAAAAGATCTCTTTACCTTCATCGACAGTGTAGCAGAAGATTGGGAATATGCGTTCTCGACTGAAAAGAACGAGAAGAAAAAACCTAAGCAAGAGGCTACTGAAAAAGCAAATCGAGTTACATTTGCATCCACACCAACGGCAGCGGAATTAGCAGTGACAGGAACTGCAACAATACATCCGAAAGATCGAAAAGAGAAGACCTCAACAACAATAAAAAGACCATGTTTGTTCTGCAAAGACAAACACCCCACGTACAAATGCGAAGTCGCAATAGAGAAGAAACTAGAGCAAGTTCGGAAGGAGAAAAGGTGTTGGAGGTGCCTCGGACAGAGTCACCAAGTGAGAGCCTGTTGGAAGACAAGCAATTGCGCCAAATGTGGCAAGGGTCACCATACAGCCATCTGTAATCAGACAGTTCGGGCGAAAACAGTGACAGCTACGGTAGCAGCGTCCCCAATGTTAAAGGCAGCAGATGACGCTCCACTCTCAATAGAAGCACGCCTATTCGGTGGCGTGTACGTCCAAACAGCAACTGTTATAGTGGAAGGGCCAAACGGTTGGCACAAAGCTATAGCGTACATTGATCAAGGATCAAATGCAACACTGATCCGAAGCGAACTCGCTCAAACTCTAGGACTTCAGGAAGTGGGAAAAATCAAATTGAAACTTCAGGCAGTGGGTCACCTACACCCAGAAAAGGAACGAAGTGTAAGAAAGTTACGACTACGCGGGATAATTCCGGATGCCGAATCAATTGATTTAGAGGCGATTGAGCAACCCGAAATAGGAAAGGTTGCTGGATCGACAAAGACCGAATTCGTCAGTGAACTCTGGAACCAAGGTTACAAGTTGGCTGATGATAGAATTTTGAGCGGGACAGCAGGACCTTGCCAAATAGACATTTTGATTGGAGCCAATCAAGTCTGGAAGGTACTAGGCTCAAAACAGATCGTTTCGAAGACTGGAATTAGAGCCATCGAAAGCAAATTGGGTTGGTTACTACTTGGGCAGGATGAGACAGTTGCGATTTCCACCACTACGGCGATCGGCTTCCTCCTAAAGGCAAAAGAAGGAACACCACAATACCCAATGCAAGGCCCGAATTCGAACAGAAACGATGAAATTGATTTTGCGAAGTGGTGGAAATTAGAAAGTCTAGATCCACTAGAAAATGTGCCACTTTCGGATCGCTGGAAATCTTATACAGACTCCATCAAACAAGACGAAGATGGACATTATGTCGCACCGCTCCCATGGAACGGGAACAAAAAATACCTCAGCAAGAATGACGCCATGGCAGAAGGTCAGGCAAGGGCGCTGATGAAAAGGATGGAGAAGGATAACGAGATGAAGACTTCATACGAAGCTGAGTTCAGAAAACTGAAAGAACTTAGATTCATCTCTAAAGCAGACACCAATTTTAAGGGTATCTACACGATTCTACCCCATCACCCAGTTGTCCGTAAAGACAAAATCACCAGCAAAGTGAGACCTGTTTTCAATGGTTCTGCGAAGCCGAAAACAGGATTCAGCGCCAACGACTGTCTCGAAGAAGGACCCAATCTGAATCCTGACATTCTTGATGTTATCCTGACGTTTAGGCTAAATCCAATTGCCTGGACAGCTGATATCCGACAAGCATTTTTAATGGTAAAATTGCTAAACGAGGACGCGGAAGCGTTAAGGTTCCTTTTAGAAGACGAAAACGTCCCAGGAACGCTGCAGACCTACAAATGGAATAGACTACCATTTGGGCTAACATGTAGCCCGGCAGTGCTCAGGACCGTCCTAAAGAAACACCTCGAGTCATACAAAGGCGAACTAGCAGTAAGCAGTCGCCAAATGTTACGGCATCTATATGTAGACGACTACTTGTCAAATGCGCCTACATTAGAAGCAGCAAAGACCGTAATCGGTACGGTACTCAAACTTTTTCAGAGGCAAAGATGGAATTGAGAAAATGGGTAACAAACGACCCGCAGCTGCGAGAGTATCTACAACAGAGCAATTTGACAGACGACTCATCCGATTCGTACTCGTGTCTTAATTTAGACCCACAAAAGGTACTAGGAGTGAGGTGGAATACCAGCACAGATTGCTTCTATTTCAAGTCTGACGTAATCGTAGATGCAGCCGCAAAAGTAAAAGTGCTAACAAAAAGATCGTTTGCTAAAATCTCGACCAAGCTTTTCGACCCCCTTGGATTCATTGGACCCATAACACTACAGTTCAAGCTACTCTTCCAGGAATTGTGGCAAGAAAAAATCGGATGGGATGACAATGTGAATTCACAAACGGAGAGTCGATTCAGAGCTATAGTGGAAGATTTGAAAGGTATAGACAGAATCCAAATACCTCGCATGATCTCAACAGCACCGACAGATGTAATTCAAGAATTACATGTATTCTGCGACGCTTCAACAAAAGCGTACGGAGCTGTAGCATACGCCAAGTCAAGAAATCCTGGATTCATCCGACTTGTTTGCTGTAAAACTAGGGCAGCACCACTCCCGAAAAACGAAGTTTCACTACCAAGGCTAGAACTGCTTAGCGCCGAACTCGGCAGTGTCTTAGCTGAACGAATCGTAAACGCAATTGACAAAGTGAAGTGGGAAGTGACACTATGGACTGACTCTATGGCAGCGTTAGGTTGGATCAAAGGAGATCCAGGGCGATGGAAACTATTCGTACGGAATAGAGTAGAGACAATTCAGAAGAGATTCAAACCAGAACACTGGAAACACTGTCCTGGAAAAGACAACCCAGCGGATTTCGCATCTCGAAGTTGCTCCGTCAAGAAGTTGACAGAGGCTTTTTCCTGGTGGGGAGGTCCCTCCTGGCTGAAACAAGAATCGTCTGAATGGCCTCAGCAAGACAACCCAACTTCGGATGACCTACAATTAATGGAAGTCGAAACGAAATCCAAACAGAGAATGCAAATTCTAGCAGTTTTCAACATGCCAGATTGGTTGGATTCACTGGTTTTGAGAGTAAGCAGTTATCTGCGATTACTGAGAACAATAGCCTGGATGTACAGACTCATGAAGAAGTTACCGCCCGGTAAGGCAATAGAAACAGTCGGAGTAGCAGAAATTCATTGCCTCTCTGTCTGCGAAATCAGCACCGCCGAGAACTTCATTCTAAGGACTATTCAACAGAAAGCGTTCCCAGAAATTTATGGATCCCTTAAAGAAGGAAAATCCAACAAGAAACTGCTACGCGATCTCGACACATTACGACCAATTTGGGACGAAAAACAACAACTGATACGAGTGACAGGTAGAGTAGGTCCAGCCTTAAGAGATCTACTTATTGAACCGCCGATACTTCTCCCTGCAAATGAGAGAATAGTCGACTTGCTGATCCACCATCATCATGTCAAACGGAAACACACCGGTGTTCAATCAACATTAACCTATCTCCGTAATCGGTTCTGGATTATTCGTGCTCGACAACGCATCAAGAGTGTCATCAAGCATTGTGGAAAATGCCAACGAGCTCAATCGCGCCCTTTCGACGAAGAAGCCGCTTCCATGCCTTTGGATCGTACCAAGAAGGCACAGCCATTCGAAATCATTGGAATTGATTATTTCGGGCCGATGTACGTTTTGGAAGAGGTCCTTTTGATTGAGAAAGACAAGGAAGGGAACGATGTCGAGAAAACTCGAATTGGTGAAAAAAGGTGCACGCGTGTTTATTCACTTGTGCCGTCACAAGAGCTGTACATCTTGAGCTCGTGACAGACCTTACCACGAAAACGTTCATGCTCGCTCTACGCAGAATGATGTCCAGAAGAGAAGATTGTAAGACAATCTATAGCGATAACGCATCAACATTCACATGCGCCGCTAAACTTGTAACAGAAGACCCTACTTTAGCAAATTGGCTATCAAGTAAGGGAATTGAGTGGAAATTCTCTCCGAGCTTGGCACCCTGGTGGGGCGGGTTTTGGGAGAGAATGGTGCGTTCGGTAAAGGAGCCGTTACGCAAGGTATTAGGGAAAATGAAGGTGAGCTACGATCAACTTCACACCATCCTGGTGGAAATTGAAGCAATCGTGAACTCACGACCTCTCACATATGTTTCCGGAGACGCACAAGCGTATGAAGTGCTATCTCCACAAAGACTTTTGACTGGAAGACAGCCTGGCGCCACGACGGAGACTTCCGAGCTGACCACAATGAGCCGCAACGAGCTGATCGACTTAGATAAGCAACGTAGCGAACACGCTCTAACTTGGTGGAGGCTATGGCAAGAATCTTACTTGTCCGACTTAAAAAGATTCCATTGTCGCAAGGGAAAGGGTACTAGAATCCCCCGCGTTGGCGAAATCGTCCTGCTAAAGGAGCCAAATATCAAGCGTGTTTCGTGGCCTACGGCCATTATAACGGAATTGATTCCCGGCTATGACGGCAAGATACGAGCTGTAAAGTTACGTCTTCGTTCAGAAAAGGAAACAACACGAGGTCTCCAGACCATTTATCCATTGGAAATTCAACATGACGTGGATCCGCCCGTCAATGTTTCCGTAGACGGATCTAGAGAAGCCGAGGCTGGCCAAGAAGAAGGAGGTGCATCCGCGCCTAAGAAGAAACCCCCCGCAAGAAGAAAAAGGAATCGCCGAGGAGGACTCGCGATTCCGGTGGGGAGGATGTTGCGGATCACGACCCGCCACCTGACGGACAATTAACTAGGTCGGGCCGACTAGTTCGCAAGCCCACTATTTTTGATTTATAGTATGTGTAAGGCCACCAGGGGTGCTGTGTTCAGCGTCTTCTTGGTGGCCGATCTCGGTTAATGTTCCTTCTTCGCAATTGTTCAACAAGGTAGAGCAGACGCTATTATAAGTTGTGTCAGAGTCTGAATAAAAGCTAGAGAATCAGCAACAATTTACCTGAGTCAAGTGTCTTCAAATCAGTAATTACTTATCAGGTATTATCAGTAAGAGTAATTATTGTCATAAATTGCGAAACTGTGCTCACCTCTCACTTATCTAGTGAAATCTCTTCCGGTCACCCGGAAAAGAATGTGGCGCCGTTTTCCCGCTCACGTTTCCCAATTGAAAAACTACAAGACACCACGGGAGTTCGATTGGCCAGGAATGGAGCCGAACATTGAATTTAAAAAAATAAAATAAATAAATAAATAAATAAATTCATCCTATGCCGCTATACAAATTTTTCTTCTGTTTGTTCCGGTTTTCTAGAGAAAAACGCGAGTCAGGAGAGGCCGTGTAACGTCTGTCGGTCATTCTGACCCCAAGAGACCTCTTCTCCGAACTCTTCTTTCTTAGTTTACATCCTTCCTTCCTCTCTCTTCGTCGAATCAGTCCGTCGTCGTACACTTAACACCGATCGACGAGATAACGTCTTCGACTATTCTTTATACCCCTCTCTCGTTGTTTTCAAGGACTCTCTCTTCTTCTGTTTACCCGACCGGGTTTGTCTTTTCTCTCTCTTCTACTGGAACTCAGCAGGTCGTAACCTAAGTCTACTTAACTAAGTATACCCTATTTCCCGTCTTTACTGTTATGTTTTTGTATTGTTCACTTTGCCGGAGCTGGAATGCCACAAAGCATGGCCAGCGTAAATGTGTGTGTTTCGGGTTGAGCTGGAATGCCACAAAGCATGGCCAGCGGGACTACTACGTACGAACGGTCGTGGAATCGGCAGGTTCGTGTTGTGCCGTGATCATGGACATTGAAGGTCGCATTGTGTTAATGCGGGCCGAACCAGAATCTCATGTGTAAATCAGGTCAGGAAAATAGACCGAGAATTGATGTTTGACCCTCGTTTTCTGCCCCGTTTCTTAACATTATTAGTTTTGTTTATTGTTTATATTTCTTTCCGTTTCCTTTCCGTAATACAATGCCTTTTAACTTTATAATTTTTTTTTCATTTTTTAGAATATTACTTAATTAAGCAACGGTATAATTTTATTAACATTACTGTAATAATTGTGAATTTCCACTCATGGGCATTCAGGTAGTGGAACCGGTTCCAATACCCGATATCATTACTGTGTACCCTATTTGACTTATTTTGTGCAATACATTATAGTTTTATTTATTTTCCTTCACTTGCCCACTCTTTTCAAAGTTAAGGCTGGGCCATATCTTTTAAAGGGGGTATTTTGAATGAAAGAAAACCGCTTGAAAAGCACCTACCCGAGTAATGACCCATCAGCTATTTTCCAGGTAGGCAGGACGGTGCGGTTTAACGTGGCTCGGGTAATACCTCTATGCCAGTACACAAAATTAAAATAGCTTCATAGGTAAAAATATAATGTCTAAATAAAAAATTTTTACAGAAATGGACAGCCGATGATGGGGGCTATCCACTTCCGTTAAATTTTTGCTTAACAAATGTCTAACCGAGTAGTAAACCGATTGGATATTTTTGTCGGTGTGGTTTGACGGATCGTGAAACTAAATGAATTATAATCGGTAAACTATAAGCTCTATATTTAAAAAAAATTGCAGGAATGGATAGCTCTTGATAAGATCTATCCATTTGTTCAAAATTATTACATTAAAATTTTTACTAAGGTATTAAACCGGTTTACAATTTTTTGTTAAGGTCGGTGCGGTTTCACAGGTATCGGGTAACTCCCACCTCCGTGATTTATGTAAAAATTTGCGGAAAAACTATAAGTCAAAATTAAATAAATTTTACAGATATTGATAGTCCTCATCAAAATCTATCCATTTCTGTGAAAATTTTGAAAAAATGTTCATAAATAAAAAACTTGAGACAAGACGTTTTTTTATAGTTTTTGCGCTCTATAGATATCCTCGACCCTATTGACAAAAGTAAAAAAAATAATCCTTTTTCATTTTTTTTTCAATGAATATTTGTCCATAAACTTTTATAGAAATAGATAGATTTTGATGAGGGCTATCGATATCTGTAAAATTTATTTAATTTAGACTTATAGTTTTACCGCAAAATTTTTTTTAAGTTTTACATAAATCAGGATGGTGGGGGTTACCCGATACCTGTGAAACCGCACCGACCTTAACAAAAAATTTTAAACTGGTTTACTACCTTAGTAAAAATTTTTAATTTAATAATTTTGAAAAAATGGATAGATCTTATTAAGAGCTATCCATTCCTGCAATTTTTTTCAAATATAGAGCTTATAGCTTATATAAATATAATATTATAGCTTAAAATTCCGAATAAAATTTCGAATAGAAAAACGAAAAAATTCGAATATTTATTCGTTATTTGTCGAATAAAAATTTGACTTATTTGTATTCGTTATTCTTATTCATTGTAACTCCATACTGTATAATTTCAAATACAATTTCGAATAAGAAATTTTATTTTTGTTCGGCAAACAATCTCATTTTGATTGCTGTTTAGTATACATATTTTCTATTTTTAATGGCCTATATTCCATTTTTATTCGATTTTTCAGAGTCATAGACCCCTGGTTGCTCCACTCTGGCTATTTTCCCTCTCATAAAAGGGGTACCGTATACTGGGGCTACTTTACACAACAAATGCCAACTTTTCGCAGTTTTTTACCATAAACCCTGTACTGGTCTAGTAAAACTAAAGCGGGAAAAAGTGTTTATAGAAAAAGAGATGACAAATTCATCTGCATTGGTCCCATTTCGATAGCTGTTGTAGGAGGGCTGATACAAGCATATGAAAATGGGTGTGTAAAGTTACCCCGCATGGCGCTACTTTACACAGCAATGCATTCCTTATGGGAATTGAGAGAAAAAATCAAAGTTGTTCAATAAATCGCTAACGGGTAGGAATTTTCCAACGAATTTTTTACAATAGTGTAACAGATTCACTGGGTTTAAGGGATGTATTCAGTCATAGACAGCTTACACGACCCACGCACACAGCATTACACAGAGACAGCACTGACAGCACCAACAAGTAGTCTGAATCACTACATTTTACTGCCCCTCTGGCCGGTCATAGACGGACTTTTGAGTCCTCTGACATCCGGCCAGAGTGGCAAAGTCCATTGACATCGCACATTTGCATCTCTTAGCATCCGGCACTAAGCGACAAAGTACATTGACGCTACAATAGCTACTTTTACACGCCAGTATTCTTCTCATAAAAAAATCCGTAAAATACTGAGTTGATGCGACCACAAAAAATTAAAAAAATAAAAGTTTGTGGTTTTGACGGGAAAAAAATTTCGCAACTAAAAAACGCCGTTATGGATTTCAGATTTTTTTTGTATTTGTGTTGCCTACCATGTGACTAATGCATTGGTAAAAAAATTTCGGATTTAATTTATGTTTACGCCGTGAAAACACTCGAACGAGAACGAAAAAACACCTTCGCGTTTGATAGGTTGGGGCAGCTCTTTCAGAATATCCACCGATGAGATGACATTAATGTCACAACGTTTAGGAAATGAAAAACTGGCCTTTGCCCTCTTCCGTAGACACATAACTTCGAGGGAATTGCTGTTACGATATATAATTACTTTTGCAACGTAAGGTTTTCGAGCCCTCCCAATGGAAAAGAAAGCTATGATCCATTTTCCCGAAACGGTGTTTTCAAAATCAGGAGAAATCGTTTCACTTTCGGATTCACAGCTTTGTGCATCATCTGAAATGTTAGCAAGGCCACTGTCTTCTTCTTCTTCCGCTGACCCAGTATCTTCATCAGCAGACGAATATTCCATTTCTTCATCGAGCAATGAGTCACCCTCTTCGTCGATGTCATCTTCAGAACTTTCATTCGTAAGACTTTTACCAGCTTCCACGGCCACTCGTTGCCTCCGAATCATTTTTGGTTTCTCACTGTATCTCTTACTTTTCCAAACATCGACTAGCACTGAAGTGATTGTGGTTTGCACTTCCGAATTTGGCAGTGTTTCAAATCGTCTTTGAGATAGAATTGCCTGGCGAGATAGACATCGCGCGAAACTGATAAATTAGAACAAACGAAAGTGCACTTGTGCTACGCTTCTTGTATTGTCAGTGATAACAGTCAGAGAGCTGGAGCATACGCAAAAGACTACTTTTATATAGCAGAGCGAGCAGACGAAAAAGAAAGACAAGACGGAATGAGAAAGGAATGGGGAAGCTTCTTCTGACACTGGTACATTGGATTGCGTAATAAACAACACACCCACTCAAACCGATGTAACAGTGTATATACCAATTTCTTGTCTCAGCTTTCGGAAGCGTGGCCCATCCAATCCTTTGGTGAGGAGATCGGCTAGCTGATTTTCAGTGTTGATGTACGTCGCGTTGATTATTTGGTTTTCCTGGAGATCGCGGATGAAGTGGTACTTAACGTCAATATGTTTGGTGCGCTGATGGAACTCGGGATTTCTCACGAGCTTGATTGCACTTTGATTATCGATAAAAAGTTCCGTGGGTTGGTCTTGTCTGCATCCGAGGTCCTGTAGGAGTCTCCTCATCCAGACTACTTCTTTACCGCTTGCTGACGCTGCAACGTACTCAGACTCGGTGGTGGAGAGAGAGACGCACTTTTGCCGTTGACTCTTCCACACAACAGGTCCTCCGTTTAAAATGAGAATGACTCCAGTTGTTGAACGGCGGTCATCTAGATTCGAGGCAAAGTCGGCGTCTGAGTAGGCTCGGAGAGTAGTGGTGTCTCCTGTTCCGCCAAAGACAATCCCATTACTTGGAGTACCCTTCAAATACGAAAAGATTCTTTTCACTGCTTCCCAATGAGCTCCAGTTGGACTATTCGAAAACTGCGACACTTGGTTGACAGCATACGCAATATCCGGTCTCGTGCAAGTAACCAAGTAGTTGAGGGAGCCAACGGCTTCACGATAGACACTTGCCAGCTCGATTGCACTTGTAGAATCACATCCAAGATCTTTAAACAGACACGTGAAAGGATCTGCCGGAACACTACGAGGGCAACACTCAACTAGATTAAACTTCTTCAGCAATTGTTTGATATAGTTTTCTTGGTGTAGATGCACAGTCTTTTTGGCTCGATCTCTTGACAGTTGAATTCCCACAAAACAATCGGGTGGACCGCAGGTCATCTCGAAATTTTGGGCCAGATAGTCGACAACACTTTCTAGCTTCTCGCCACTACTGCTACAGATTAGACCATCATCCACCCAAATGGCAATGATAGTTAAACACCCTTTCTCTTGTAGGACGTAGACAAACTGATCAGCACTACTTCTCACAAAGCCAAAACCAGCGAGGGCATTGTGAAACTTCGTGTTCCATGCTCTTGACGCCTGCTTGAGCCCGTACAGACTTCGGTTCAACTTGCATACAGCGTCTTCTCTGCCCGGTTGGATGAAGCCCATGGGTTGCACCATATACAGATCTTCGTGTAAATCCCCATTGAGAAAGGCAGTCTTAACGTCCAACTGCAGCATTTTAAGATCCAGCTCGGCAGTTAGGGCAAGAACGACCCGTAAAGAGTCATGTTTAACAACAGGTGAAAATGTCTCTTCGAAATCGATGCCTGGGCGTTGGGAAAAACCTTTTGCCACCAGCCTTGCCTTGTACCGCCGGACATTACCATCTCCATCCAGCTTTAACTTGTATACCCATCGGTTTTGAATGGGTTGACGACCGAAGGGAAGAGTAGTTAGCTTCCAAGTTTCATTCTTGTTGAGAGACTCCATTTCCTCCTCCATAGCTTCCATCCAAAAACTTGCTTGAGGACTCGTTGTCGCCTCTTTGAAACTTGCTGGCTCTTCAATGTCACCCACTGCCGCCAGGCCCGCATACTTTTGGGTCGTCGACTCGTCGATCCATCTGACTGGCGCCTTTCTCTTTCTCGGACCAGCTATTATAGGTGGCTCAGAAGGGTCATCAACAACTGTATTTCTGGTCACAAACGGAGCGACAGCAACCGGATCATTTGCTGCAACAGGAATCACAACAGCTGGATCCTCAGCTACCACAGGGACGGCAGCGGCTGGATCGTCAGCTACGACAGGGGCTGGATCGTCAGCCACCACAGGAGTTACAGCAGCTAGATCATCGGCTGCAACAGCTACATCTGGAATGACAGCAGCCGGATCGTCAGCAACAACAGGAACTACGACAGCTGGATCGTCGGCTACAAAAGGAATTACAGCGACCGGATCAGGGTATCTTTCAAAAGCATCCGGCACAAGATCGGTGATGACTGGTTGTTTTCCAGACAGAATTCGCTCGTCGGCTATTTCTTGGAAAATTACATCTCTCGTAATGAGCACCTTTCTTCCAACGGCATCCCAGACTCTAAATGATTTCTGGGTCTCACAGTAACCCACATGATTGCATTTAATTGACTTGGCGTCGAACTTGCCTCTTTTCTCCTTCCTGATGTGGGCATAGACTGTAGATCCGAATTCTCGGAGATGTGAGACGTTCGGCTTCATCCTTCTCCACACTTCATATGGCGTCTTTTCCTTGACAGATTTGGTTGCGACACGATTTAATATGTAGACTGCACAATTGCAGGCCTCCGCCCACAGCTCCAAGGAAAGTGATGAGGAATGTAACATGCTGCATGCCGACTCCAAAATGGTCCGGTTCACCCTCTCTGCCACACCATTCTGCTCGGGGTGTAAGGAGCTGATGTCTCGTGACGAATTCCATGGTCCAGCATCCACTTTTCAAAATCGTTTCCAACATACTCGCCTCCATTGTCAGATCTCAGTGTAACTACTGGATTGCCAATTTCGGTCTCTACGCGTTTGACAAATTGCTGGAACAGGAGAAAAACTTCTGATTTCTTCTGGATGAAGTTGATGACGCAGTAGCCACTAAAATCATCTTTGAAAGTGACAAAGTACTTGGCGCCACCAGGAGACAGGATAGAAACTGGTCCGCAAACGTCCGAATGGATTAACTCACCAACTTTCTTCGCTCGTGTTCGGCCGGATGTCGGGAAAGATAGACGATGCTGTTTACCAAGTACACAGCCTTCACAAAAGGTGTCCAGTAGTTCTCCTTTGCTGATTTCCAGACCATCAACCATCACATTGGCTGCCATTTTCTTGATCGTTGCCTCACAGACATGGCCAAGACGACGATGCCATACTTGAATGGAATTCGGTTTTGATTTTGCAAGAGCTGCGATAGATTCCAGTGGCTTTCCAGTTGCTTTTGGTGTAAGACAGCTGCTAAATTTGCTATGACAAGTGAACACATCAAGCAAATACAGATTATTGGTTTCAGCTGAACCGACGGCCAGCACCTTGTCGCCTTTGAAGATCTTCACATTTCCTCCAGAGAAAGTGACACTATAGCCGTTTCTGGTGGCCGATCTGATGCTGAAAAGGTTTACCCCAAGGTTTGGGACGTACAGTACTTCTTGCAGGACTCCATTTAGCTGCTTTTCTTCTACCTCACCAATGACTGGAACTGTGCCGAAACCATGTACTTGTAATGGTTGCCGATCCTTTCCGATTCCTGTTACCGGCCACGTCCCAGGTTTGATGTGTTGAAATTGCAGGAAAGCCCATTTCTGGTCCGTCATATGTTGGGATGCTCCAGAATCGGCGTACCAACACCCATCTGACTGGCTAGCCTTGCGAGAGAGGAGCGAGACGGAGCGAAAAGCGTAGTCACTCGACCAAGATTCTTGCACTGGGCTTCTTTCTTGAACTGGTCTTCCACGGGCAAATTTGGCTTGAGTCCCGTTTACTTGTTTCTCTTGGTCCTTCGCTTTGTCCCAACATCTCTCTTCGGTATGACCTTTGCGTCCGCAATATGTGCATGTGAGGTTCCTTCTTGTTTTACTTGCTTGATTTACTGATGATCCACCTTGCTTTGCAAAGAATGCAGCGTCAGCCTTAGCTACTTCTCCTCCAAACCTCTTGTTAACCTCTTCTTCCTTTATGAGCCGGTTTGTCAATCGATCCATGGTCTTCATCTTGTCTTCCAGATTTTCCCATGCTGAGATAACTGTTCGAAAACTAGGAGGAAGTGTACAAAGGATTTTGGTTATTATTTGAGGTTCAGTCAGAGGCGAACCAATGTCTGACAGCTGTCTTGCGAAAGTTTCAACAGCAGTAACATGATCCATTACACTCTTGTCTTTATCATACTGGTACTCGTAGAATCGCTGAATGAGTGAATGCTGGTTTTCTTGGGCAGCTTGCTCGTATTGACTGGATAGTCTTTTCCACATTTCATTTGCAGTTTTGCAATTAATCAACGACCTTTGTCTGTCCAACTCCAGGGAAGCCACGATACTATTTCTGGCAGCATTGTCCTTTTGACACCATGCTTTAATTTCTTCATTATTGTTCGTCGACACACCATTTGCATCAGTTACTATGAGTGGGGCGGGTTTGATCTCGTCTCCAAATACAATGGGCAAAAGGCCGTACTGTTCAAGCACGAGACAAATTTGAAACTTCCAGAAAGGAAAATTTGTGCCATCGAACTTGGCAACATGACTGACATCCTTTGAGGACAAAATTATTACGTGGCTAGACATTACAATGCACTATCAGGGCAGGCTTGTCACAAACTTAACATGTGCTAATTGATACTGAGGACACAAAAATGTTCGTGGTCGTGACTCTGTGCCCACGTGAGTGGGAAGTTTCCAAGAATCCACAAACGACACACGCCAACAAATTATGGACAGTAATGAAACACAAAATAGCTTAAACAGACTTCCCAGATAGGAATTGGTGTCCCGGGGTAGTTCCAAAGCCGTACCAATAGCACGACTGCGACGGGTTCATCCAAAAGATGTCTAAACCCGAGCCCTTGAAAAAATAATACTTTCCCGTTTACTCCTGTATATCATTGGTGCCCCGTTGATGTCCCTGGCCCGTCCCATTTATTTTCTTTTGGCTCTCGGTCAACACTTAGAAATTTTTTTGATCACATGTCTTTGTTTTAACGCGGCAAAATTTTCTTATTCCCTTTTATGACGGTGTTAACGTTCTACTCACTAGATGGCCAGTTCAATAAATTTTCTATGCAATTTTTTTAAATAATATATTTTGATTTTCTTTATTTAATGAAAATGATCCTTCAAGCTTTAGATTTCTTATTGTTTATTCATAAATAATGGAACAAACTCTTTTACTGGAGTGTTCAGTCAGTTTGGCAACGTTCACACTCACTCGGACTTGAAGAACGTCGTCTGTGTTCTGCCTCGTGTGAGAAAACTGGAAAAGACTATCTCTGTGTGTTGCTTCAGTTAATGGATTTTTTTCCTCAACAAGGTATTATTATTACTAAATATCCAAAGCTGTGTTTGTTGATTTAGCTTACAACATTATATTAGAAACAAATTGTGTCTGTATACATGAGTTGCGTGCGAGTAAAGCAATAACTTAGACTCCAATCTTCAGCGCTAGATGGCGGACGGATGTATTTAAATTGTGGATGGATGTTTTGACGTTTTACAACTTCAATTTACGCCATAATACGGTATATTACGAAGTAATACGGCCATACGTTTTATTTTGTTCCAATTAATTTGTATTTCTATTTATGAACGGTTTTCGGTAGGGACTTGTAAGATTCAGTGTTGACAATAATGGCTGCCAGTGTTTCTTCAAGACAAAAACGCAGACGCATTCAGCAAATATTGGTTAACGGAAGTGCGTTTTACCAGGAAGATGCCGAGCAATATTCCTCTGCTAACCAAAGTGTGACTGGTGCCAGTGAATCAAACAGTGATCAAAGTGATATATTACATAACAACTCATTACAAGATTATTGCATTGCAGAAGTTGTCGACAGTGACATGAATCATAGTGATACAGAACCTGACAGTGACAGCGATGATGAAATTTATGTAGACTGTGAAGAAGAAACTGAAACGTGTTATGAAGTGGAGGAAGATGACACATTTTTCGACTGTGAGGAACACAATATTAACACATGTGAGTTTCGTGAAAGTCTTGCCTCTTGGGCTGTTCAGTGCCAGATTCCGCAATCGCATGTAGACAAATTACTTGTGCTCCTGAAATCATTCTCAGACTTTGACACATCCAACCTTCCTAAAAGTTGTCGAACACTTCTGAAAACTATTCGTCGCACTGCAACAAAAGTAGTTGGCCCAGGACACTACTATCACTGTGGTGTTGAAAAAGGAATCCTGTCAACTCTTCAAAGAATGCAAGTGAAACGCATTCCTTCTAAACGTATCAAATTGCTGATAAATGTTGACGGTGTGCCCATAGCTAAAAGTTCCGGTAGCCAATTTTGGCCGATTCTGGGTAGACTTAGTGGCTTTCCACATTCCAAACCTTTCTTGATAGGTATCTATCATGGGCCTTCCAAGCCATCTGATGCAAATGTTTTCCTTGCTGATTTCACAACAGAAATATTAGATTTGCTTGAAAAAGGCATATTGTATAACGGTGAGGTACTGACACTCGTTATATTTGGATTTGTTTGCGATGCGCCGGCAAGGGCTTTCATTGCTTACACAAAAACACACAGCGGTTATTTCAGTTGCTCAAAGTGTACAGAGGAAGGGGATTTTGAAGGAGAATCGTATTTTTGAACGAGAAGGCCCCATTGCGTACCGATGCAACTTTTCGAAGTCAACGACAAGACGAGCATCACACAGGTCGGTCAATTTTAGAGCAGTTGCCAATTGATATGGTGGCCACCTTTCCCCTAGATTACATGCACCTTTGCTGTTTGGGGGTCATGCGTAAATTGTTGTGGCAATGGATAAAAGGTCCTCTTTCGTGTAGATTAAGCCAAACTCAGAAAAACACAATCTCGAGCTTTTTAATTTTTTTGGCAAGTTACATTCCTTCAGAATTCAGTCGTAAATCGCGGTCGTTAGCAGAATTAGCAAGGTGGAAAGCCACCGAACTAAGAGAATTTTTATTGTATACTGGTCCGATTGTATTGAAAAATGTGCTACCAAAACGCCTTTACGAACATTTCCTTCTTTTTCATGTTGCGGTCAAACTTTTGGTAGCACAACATTTCTGCAAAGAGTTTAACGACTACGCCAAACAGTTGCTTGTGTTGTTCGTGACGGAGGCAAAAGAAATTTACGGCAAAGAATTTCTCAGCTACAACGTTCATAATTTAATTCACTTGGCAGACGATGTACGTCACTTTGGCAATCTTGATTCTTTCAGCGCTTTTGCTTTCGAAAATTATCTGCAGGACATTAAACATCTTTTGCGAAAACATAATCAACCCTTAGCCCAAGTTATCCGAAGACTTGATGAGATCCAGTTAAATCTAGTACCACGGATAAATTGTGCTGTCTCACCTTTCGTATTGAAAAAGAAACACACTCAAGGGCCGATGATAAATGGCTGTCGTGGCGTTCAGTTCAAGTTTCTCCAATGTCACTCATGGACTTTTCGTACAGATAACGATGCAGATTGTTGCGCAATTCTTCAGGACCAAACGATTGTAAAATTGCCAATTTATTGAAGAGTGAAGAAGGAATTGTCTTGGTCGGGCATAGTTTTCTTCACAAAACTAGCCACTATTCTTCCCCCTTACCATCTTCCAGACTCGGAATAGTTTGTGCAAGACGACTTTCTCAATTACAACGTTGGCCTATAAAGTCCTTGAAATGCAAAGCAATGCTGCTGCCAACAGCAGTTCATAGTCTTTATGACTTCGCTGTTTTTCCATTGCATATGCAAAGCAACGCATAGCTTCAATCTTGCAAGTCGATGTAACTGAAGATTCCATTATTAACATCTCTCGGCTTTTGAAAGGTTATTTACGGCTGTTTAAAGTTAATTGGCTTGCAAAAAGAGTATCTAATTTTTTTTTCAGGATTTCCAAATTTTTTTCCATTAAAAGAAATGCAGCGATTATTTTTTTATTTCCTCTACGATGTTTCATTCTCGATTCTTCTTCAAGGGTATTTAAAAGTCAGTACATAACGTAATCCTAATATTTATATTTTTTTGGTTAATTCCAGGTGGTCTTTTAAGAAATCTGACAACTCCATTTTGTAGCGTCTGTCTTCTGCTCTGTTGTCTCATCAAGCGTCGTGTCTCGTGTGTCTCGTTTTCTCATGTGTCTCGTCTCGTGTGTCTCGTCTCGTGTGTCTCGTCTCGTGTGTCCTGGAATTTATTTGCTTTCAATAAAGGGATATTAACATATGCCAGAACGGGGTAAATCTTACAACAAAACGTATATAACTTTTAAAAATTTACGGTCTTCTTGTTCATGTGAGATAGTAAAACACTAAAACGTATGCGGTTTCCTTTCAAGATGTAGCTACAAATCAGCCTTTTCAATCTTCTAATTGCATTCTTTCGCAGGTGAAATGTTTCTTATAGTGGAGTATATCATAGGTGAACATGAGACCGAAGTAGAAGTTGTCCCCAGTTCATGGTACTCATCAGGTCAGTGTTGGTGGCCTCCAGGTGCATTTGCTCGTTCAACATTGGAAAAAAAGTATCGAAGTCAGTGGATTGTGATAAAGCTACATGGGACTGTTATGATGCTCGCCTCATTGCTACTTTCAGTAAGTATT
Source organism: Daphnia magna (assembly GCF_020631705.1). Classification (NCBI taxonomy): domain Eukaryota; kingdom Metazoa; phylum Arthropoda; class Branchiopoda; order Diplostraca; family Daphniidae; genus Daphnia; species Daphnia magna. The sequence goes on from NC_059183.1 coordinate 10,594,207, forward strand.
TCATGTACTATTCTACCGAGGTTAATTTTTAAAGTAATACCGATTTCTTTCTGCAGAAACGTATGCAGAAGCCAAGGCTAAGTTGCCTCTTGCTATTGCTGGAGAATCAGTAGCTCCCAGCTCGACTGACGTTGATGGACATAAAAAGGAAAAGGAAAGCGAGAAAAACAGAAAACAAGAAGGTATCTAAGTGAAGATACGAGTGAATCTAGCGACGACGAAAATAGAAAGAACAAGGAGAACTCGTCAAGAAAGAAGAAGAAACGTAGTAAGCACTTTAATTTATTTTTCTCGAAGTTATTTTTTACAGAATTGATGTTTTTAGGTCCAGCAAGACCTTCCCAGAATGATGCTTCGGTATCAGCAAATTTATCAGACACACATATGACATTGCCACCTGTTCCGAACAGTCTCAACATCAACACGTTTTTTTCTTCTCAATCTTCAAATGAAGTTAGCCACACCAGGCCAAGAATCGAATCTACTGAGAACGGTAAGTACGAGTACAACAATTAGTGGAAAATTTTGAGTATAACATTTATCTTTTCTATCCATTTAGAAAGATCCAATTCCTTTGGTGACAGGAATGGTGTTACGGATGAGATTATGTCCTCTCCTGTTATACCACGACAGCAGCTAGCCGTAGCTAGAAAATCAAATCCATCACCATCAGCTCCCACCAGCCCGGAAGTGGATGCAAGTAAGATTTTCATGTAGTGTTGATTCCAGGGAATCTATTTTTTTATATGCGTTTTCTTTATCTTAGGAAAAATAGGTGTTATCTTGCAACGGGTGGAGGCGTTAGCTAGAGGCATTGAAGTTGTGAAGGCTAATCAGCGGGAGGTGCTAGACCTACTGACGTTGCTGTTGAAAAACAGTGCTCCACCCCAACCGGATTTACCTTCCATTACGGAATTGTTTCAGCTGCCTATGAAGACTTTACAGGATGCGAGGAACTTGACAAAGCTACTGAAAATTCAACATAATGCATCTAAAATGGTAAATTTCAAACATTCCTCTAATAAATAATGATCTAAATTTTATATTCATCTTGGTTATTGCAGAAGACGTTCGTCATTGGGATAGGAGGGACTACGAATTCCATGGTTGGAAGGGTCATGAAGTCAATCATGACCTACCGGTGTGGCAGTTGTTTCTGTTATCTAGGCCTAAATGAAGATAAAGTGGCTTTCAAGTCAACCACTATTTGTGAGATTGTAATTGGTGAGTGCTTAGTATTTAGAATACATTTTTATTTTAACATTTCTTCCGTCAATTTTTTAACGTTTTTCATACTTTTACCATTTCAGATGGAGTTCGTGAAGCACACAATTCTTTGACAAGAGATGCAGTTGAAGCGAAGATAAAGAACTGGCTACGTCATTGCCCAAGATATGCGTCGAAACAAACTGACGATGGAAGCCAGAGTGGAGAAGACGAGGAACAAGAAGAAACCTACTAAACTAAAGACTAATTTTTCATTGTCTCTGCGAAGTAATTTGACTATTTCATGTTTCTGTTGTATATGAAGAATTAAAATAAATTTGAGTTTGTTTCCAAAATATTACTGAGTCTCTTGATTTTATAATAAATTGAGCGTGGTTCATTCCTATTCAGCCATGTATGCATCCGCGATGAAATTTAAAAAGAACGAGGATATTATTCGTATAAAAGACGTTTAAAATGCATCTCAATGGTTCCATTTACATCTAAATCCCGTCCAAATCCCGTCCAAGGTCCATCCAATGGCACCGGATAGGAACCGCTATCGGATCTCGTCGAAGCGGACATTGGCCATACGTAAAAGACGTCCAAGGCATGTAAACTTGGGAATCTGCTATGTTCCAAGTACATCTCAGACGTCTCAAAGTGACGTGTTTGGGACGTCTTTGGGACTGCACTGTGCTATCTGGGGCCTTATTTAAAGAACAAAATTGGGAAAAAAGCTCTTATCGGCGACAATCTATCAAGTCACTTTTTTTTGAAAGTTTTAAATGCATGCAAGGAAAACCACATTAAATTCGTGTACCTTCCTCCCAATGCAACGGATTACTTACAACCTTTGGATGTTGCCTTTTTTGGGCCAATGAAACGGAAATGGATAGAGATCCTCGACAATTACAAGGCTGATTATCCGAACGTTTCAACCGTGAAAAAACATTTTTTCCCGCAACTACTGAAAAAACTTTGGCAAGAGATCGAGCAAACTGCTAGTACCAATTTGAAGAGTGGTTTCTGTTGTTTATTACGCAATCCAATGTACCAGTGTCAGAAGAAGCTTCCCCATTCCTTTCTCATTCCGTTTTGTCTTTCTTTTTCGTCTGCTCGCTCTGCTATATAAAAGTAGTCTTTTGCGTATGCTCCAGGTCTCTGACTGTTATCACTGACAATACAAGAAGCGTAGCACAAGTGCACTTTCGTTTGTTCTAATTTATCAGGTTATGGGCCCAGGTACAGGCAACCCAGATAGCACAGTGCAGTCCCAAAGACGTCCCAAACACGTCACTTTGAGACGTCTGAGATGTACTTGGAACATAGCAGATTCCCAAGTTTACATGCCTTGGACGTCTTTTACGTATGGCCAATGTCCGCTTCGACGAGATCCGATAGCGGTTCCTATCCGGTGCCATTGGATGGACCTTGGACGGGATTTGGACGGGATTTAGATGTAAATGGAACCATTGAGATGCATTTTAAACGTCTTTTATACGAATAATATCCTCGTTCTTTTTAAATTTCATCGCGGATGCATACATGGCTGAATAGGAATGAACCACGCTCAATTTATTATAAAATCAAGAGACTCAGTAATATTTTGGAAACAAACTCAAATTTATTTTAATTCTTCATATACAACAGAAACATGAAATAGTCAAATTACTTCGCAGAGACAATGAAAAATTAGTCTTTAGTTTAGTAGGTTTCTTCTTGTTCCTCGTCTTCTCCACTCTGGCTTCCATCGTCAGTTTGTTTCGACGCATATCTTGGGCAATGACGTAGCCAGTTCTTTATCTTCGCTTCAACTGCATCTCTTGTCAAAGAATTGTGTGCTTCACGAACTCCATCTGAAATGGTAAAAGTATGAAAAACGTTAAAAAATTGACGGAAGAAATGTTAAAATAAAAATGTATTCTAAATACTAAGCACTCACCAATTACAATCTCACAAATAGTGGTTGACTTGAAAGCCACTTTATCTTCATTTAGGCCTAGATAACAGAAACAACTGCCACACCGGTAGGTCATGATTGACTTCATGACCCTTCCAACCATGGAATTCGTAGTCCCTCCTATCCCAATGACGAACGTCTTCTGCAATAACCAAGATGAATATAAAATTTAGATCATTATTTATTAGAGGAATGTTTGAAATTTACCATTTTAGATGCATTATGTTGAATTTTCAGTAGCTTTGTCAAGTTCCTCGCATCCTGTAAAGTCTTCATAGGCAGCTGAAACAATTCCGTAATGGAAGGTAAATCCGGTTGGGGTGGAGCACTGTTTTTCAACAGCAACGTCAGTAGGTCTAGCACCTCCCGCTGATTAGCCTTCACAACTTCAATGCCTCTAGCTAACGCCTCCACCCGTTGCAAGATAACACCTATTTTTCCTAAGATAAAGAAAACGCATATAAAAAAATAGATTCCCTGGAATCAACACTACATGAAAATCTTACTTGCATCCACTTCCGGGCTGGTGGGAGCTGATGGTGATGGATTTGATTTTCTAGCTACGGCTAGCTGCTGTCGTGGTATAACAGGAGAGGACATAATCTCATCCGTAACACCATTCCTGTCACCAAAGGAATTGGATCTTTCTAAATGGATAGAAAAGATAAATGTTATACTCAAAATTTTCCACTAATTGTTGTACTCGTACTTACCGTTCTCAGTAGATTCGATTCTTGGCCTGGTGTGGCTAACTTCATTTGAAGATTGAGAAGAAAAAAACGTGTTGATGTTGAGACTGTTCGGAACAGGTGGCAATGTCATATGTGTGTCTGATAAATTTGCTGATACCGAAGCATCATTCTGGGAAGGTCTTGCTGGACCTAAAAACATCAATTCTGTAAAAAATAACTTCGAGAAAAATAAATTAAAGTGCTTACTACGTTTCTTCTTCTTTCTTGACGAGTTCTCCTTGTTCTTTCTATTTTCGTCGTCGCTAGATTCACTCGTATCTTCACTTAGATACCTTCTTGTTTTCTGTTTTTCTCGCTTTCCTTTTCCTTTTTATGTCCATCAACGTCAGTCGAGCTGGGAGCTACTGATTCTCCAGCAATAGCAAGAGGCAACTTAGCCTTGGCTTCTGCATACGTTTCTGCAGAAAGAAATCGGTATTACTTTAAAAATTAACCTCGGTAGAATAGTACATGAAATACTTACTGAAAGTAGCAATGAGGCGAGCATCATAACAGTCCCATGTAGCTTTATCACAATCCACTGACTTCGATACTTTTTTTCCAATGTTGAACGAGCAAATGCACCTGGAGGCCACCAACACTGACCTGATGAGTACCATGAACTGGGGACAACTTCTACTTCGGTCTCATGTTCACCTATGATATACTCCACTATAAGAAACATTTCACCTGCGAAAGAATGCAATTAGAAGATTGAAAAGGCTGATTTGTAGCTACATCTTGAAAGGAAACCGCATACGTTTTAGTGTTTTACTATCTCACATGAACAAGAAGACCGTAAATTTTTAAAAGTTATATACGTTTTGTTGTAAGATTTACCCCGTTCTGGCATATGTTAATATCCCTTTATTGAAAGCAAATAAATTCCAGGACACACGAGACGAGACACACGAGACGAGACACACGAGACGAGACACATGAGACACACGAGACGAGACACACGAGACACGACGCTTGATGAGACAACAGAGCAGAAGACAGACGCTACAAAATGGAGTTGTCAGATTTCTTAAAAGACCACCTGGAATTAACCAAAAAAATATAAATATTAGGATTACGTTATGTACTGACTTTTAAATACCCTTGAAGAAGAATCGAGAATGAAACATCGTAGAGGAAATAAAAAAATAATCGCTGCATTTCTTTTAATGGAAAAAAATTTGGAAATCCTGAAAAAAAATTAGATACTCTTTTTGCAAGCCAATTAACTTTAAACAGCCGTAAATAACCTTTCAAAAGCCGAGAGATGTTAATAATGGAATCTTCAGTTACATCGACTTGCAAGATTGAAGCTATGCGTTGCTTTGCATATGCAATGGAAAAACAGCGAAGTCATAAAGACTATGAACTGCTGTTGGCAGCAGCATTGCTTTGCATTTCAAGGACTTTATAGGCCAACGTTGTAATTGAGAAAGTCGTCTTGCACAAACTATTCCGAGTCTGGAAGATGGTAAGGGGGAAGAATAGTGGCTAGTTTTGTGAAGAAAACTATGCCCGACCAAGACAATTCCTTCTTCACTCTTCAATAAATTGGCAATTTTTACAATCGTTTGGTCCTGAAGAATTGCGCAACAATCTGCATCGTTATCTGTACGAAAAGTCCATGAGTGACATTGGAGAAACTTGAACTGAACGCCACGACAGCCATTTATCATCGGCCCTTGAGTGTGTTTCTTTTTCAATACGAAAGGTGAGACAGCACAATTTATCCGTGGTACTAGATTTAACTGGATCTCATCAAGTCTTCGGATAACTTGGGCTAAGGGTTGATTATGTTTTCGCAAAAGATGTTTAATGTCCTGCAGATAATTTTCGAAAGCAAAAGCGCTGAAAGAATCAAGATTGCCAAAGTGACGTACATCGTCTGCCAAGTGAATTAAATTATGAACGTTGTAGCTGAGAAATTCTTTGCCGTAAATTTCTTTTGCCTCCGTCACGAACAACACAAGCAACTGTTTGGCGTAGTCGTTAAACTCTTTGCAGAAATGTTGTGCTACCAAAAGTTTGACCGCAACATGAAAAAGAAGGAAATGTTCGTAAAGGCGTTTTGGTAGCACATTTTTCAATACAATCGGACCAGTATACAATAAAAATTCTCTTAGTTCGGTGGCTTTCCACCTTGCTAATTCTGCTAACGACCGCGATTTACGACTGAATTCTGAAGGAATGTAACTTGCCAAAAAATTTAAAAAGCTCGAGATTGTGTTTTTCTGAGTTTGGCTTAATCTACACGAAAGAGGACCTTTTATCTATTGCCACAACAATTTACGCATGACCCCCAAACAGCAAAGGTGCATGTAATCTAGGGGAAAGGTGGCCACCATATCAATTGGCAACTGCTCTAAAATTGACCGACCTGTGTGATGCTCGTCTTGTCGTTGACTTCGAAAAGTTGCATCGGTACGCAATGGGGCCTTCTCGTTCAAAAATACGATTCTACCTTCAAAATCCCCTTCCTCTGTACACTTTGAGCAACTGAAATAACCGCTGTGTGTTTTTGTGTAAGCAATGAAAGCCCTTGCCGGCGCATCGCAAACAAATCCAAATATAACGAGTGTCAGTACCTCACCGTTATACAATATGCCTTTTTCAAGCAAATCTAATATTTCTGTTGTGAAATCAGCAAGGAAAACATTTGCATCAGATGGCTTGGAAGGCCCATGATAGATACCTATCAAGAAAGGTTTGGAATGTGGAAAGCCACTAAGTCTACCCAGAATCGGCCAAAATTGGCTACCGGAACTTTTAGCTATGGGCACACCGTCAACATTTATCAGCAATTTGATACGTTTAGAAGGAATGCGTTTCACTTGCATTCTTTGAAGAGTTGACAGGATTCCTTTTTCAACACCACAGTGATAGTAGTGTCCTGGGCCAACTACTTTTGTTGCAGTGCGACGAATAGTTTTCAGAAGTGTTCGACAACTTTTAGGAAGGTTGGATGTGTCAAAGTCTGAGAATGATTTCAGGAGCACAAGTAATTTGTCTACATGCGATTGCGGAATCTGGCACTGAACAGCCCAAGAGGCAAGACTTTCACGAAACTCACATGTGTTAATATTGCGTTCCTCACAGTCGAAAAATGTGTCATCTTCCTCCACTTCATAACACGTTTCAGTTTCTTCTTCACAGTCTACATAAATTTCATCATCGCTGTCACTGTCAGGTTCTGTATCACTATGATTCATGTCACTGTCGACAACTTCTGCAATGCAATAATCTTGTAATGAGTTGTTATGTAATATATCACTTTGATCACTGTTTGATTCACTGGCACCAGTCACACTTTGGTTAGCAGAGGAATATTGCTCGGCATCTTCCTGGTAAAACGCACTTCCGTTAACCAATATTTGCTGAATGCGTCTGCGTTTTTGTCTTGAAGAAACACTGGCAGCCATTATTGTCAACACTGAATCTTACAAGTCCCTACCGAAAACCGTTCATAAATAGAAATACAAATTAATTGGAACAAAATAAAACGTATGGCCGTATTACTTCGTAATATACCGTATTATGGCGTAAATTGAAGTTGTAAAACGTCAAAACATCCATCCACAATTTAAAAACATCCGTCCGCCATCTAGCGCTGAAGATTGGAGTCTAAGTTATTGCTTTACTCGCACGCAACTCATGTATACAGACACAATTTGTTTCTAATATAATGTTGTAAGCTAAATCAACAAACACAGCTTTGGATATTTAGTAATAATAATACCTTGTTGAGGAAAAAAATCCATTAACTGAAGCAACACACAGAGATAGTCTTTTCCAGTTTTCTCACACGAGGCAGAACACAGACGACGTTCTTCAAGTCCGAGTGAGTGTGAACGTTGCCAAACTGACTGAACACTCCAGTAAAAGAGTTTGTTCCATTATTTATGAATAAACAATAAGAAATCTAAAGCTTGAAGGATCATTTTCATTAAATAAAGAAAATCAAAATATATTATTTAAAAAAATTGCATAGAAAATTTATTGAACTGGCCATCTAGTGAGTAGAACGTTAACACCGTCATAAAAGGGAATAAGAAAATTTTGCCGCGTTAAAACAAAGACATGTGATCAAAAAAATTTCTAAGTGTTGACCGAGAGCCAAAAGAAAATAAATGGGACGGGCCAGGGACATCAACGGGGCACCAATGATATACAGGAGTAAACGGGAAAGTATTATTTTTTCAAGGGCTCGGGTTTAGACATCTTTTGGATGAACCCGTCACAGTCGTGCTATTGGTACGGCTTTGGAACTACCCCGGGACACCAATTCCTATCTGGGGCAAGGCAATTGAAAAAAACCAATCTTCGAAAGTCGTGGCATCGAACCAACCAGACTTTGACGAAATATAGCGTGCCCCTTTTGGTCCTCCAATCCGTCATGTATTAAATATTCCTTTTGCTTTATAACAAATGAAAGGAGGCAACAGCTCCCCGGTTGCTGTGCCCGCAATCATTAAGGAAATGTTGGACTTGCTGAAGTCCTTTATTTGATATCGATACTTAGCCCCTCTTCTGACAACGCATTTCTTTTTCCCAGGGTCATCGCTGAGATTAGTTTCATCGAAATTAATCATATTTTCATCAGGGACATCAATCAAAGTATTTTCAAGATGGTCGAAATACTGATTTAACACCTCAGCGGACACAGAAGCTCTCTTTCTCGAGTAGTTAGGAACAAGACGCAGTCTGAGAATGTCGCGATGGTGATTCAAAAATGAATATTCAAAATCTCGACCTGGAAGCTTGCCTTTTAAGACATCTGTCTTAATTTCCATAAAGAATTTTCGTACGATGACTCTCAGTGTTGTTGCATCTACGGGAAACCCCCATTCAGCCATTGTAACGATCCCTTCAACAATCCCCTTTTCCTCATCTGTTGTCATCAGTGTTGGATGGCCCACACTCCCGGGATGCAGCCCTCTAATTTTTTTCCTAAGGTGCTGAACGGAATTCCATAAATTTCAGCAACTTTTTGTAAGCTATTTCCTTTTCTGATTTCAATTAAAGCGGCTTCTAGCTGTCCTTTTGTAAAGTCTTGATATTTTCTGCTTCCTTCTTTTCTCCGGTAAAGCCTTACCATTCCTCAAAATATGTAAGGAAACCAAAGACCTTGAAACAAAGTGTACAGTATCCTGCACAAAAATCCGAACACCGATTTAATTTTTTAAAGCCACCTATTGGCGGGGTAGTGGGTTTTTTGTTTGTTTTTCTTTAAGGGGGAGGGTAGACGGGGTGATGGACACGACAGGGTAGGGTTGGGTAAGTCTAGACATTTTAAAAAGGTGCCTTAAGGTATTACGCTTTAAGGCAAGTTACAGGTCGGGACATTTTTGCAACCCCCAGGGTGGTGTGTTTTTTAAAACGTCAGTTGGAAATTTAGGGCTTGGGCTTGGTAATGTTGCCGAAACAATTTAGGATATGTTCCAGCTGCCTGTAAATGTTTACGTCGCTGTCAATGGCGTAGGTGTAGCGTTTCTGAATGTGATGCTGGAGATCGGCGTCGCAGAATTAAAAAAATGGCCCTGTTTCATGTAATATTCTTCCCTTTTACTGTAAGCATTTTTAAAGTGAAAAACACTACAAGTGAATAAAATAATGATATGTGAAATAGCCAATTCATTTCTTTAATGATTGATAAAAAACTTAAATTTTAATGCCTTTCCAGTGTTAAGTTATTAACGAAATACTAAATAGCACCGGGTTGGGTCATTTTGGACACACAGTTTTGGGGTCATATCGGACAACTTCGATATTGGAGTGGGAGGTGCTTGTGGAGAAGCCATATACGCCCGTTTGACAAATCGATACTCGATACTCTGTTAAGCCCTCCTATTTTACTCTACCCGCCTACAAATTGTCCATTTCAGCCCCCTATTTCGTAAAAATGACATAACTCTCTATTTTTCATTTCTATTGCAAATATTTCAATATGAATGAATAAAATATTGAATAAGCAGTCTACCCATATTTTTTTAAAATTTATTTTGTGTCTCCTTATGAGGAAAACTGGCAATGTCCAATCTCACACTGTCCCTGTCCAGTTTCGCCCAGCCGTTTAAATAAAAACTTTAAAAAACCGACTTCATTAAAATCCTTATAACTCGTTTATTTTAAGACATAAAAATTACAAAAAAATTGTGGAGTTACCCAAGAAGGTGCTGCACCATTAACTAAAAATAAATATTAGAAAAAGAACATAGAAATCTAAATAAAGAGAAAAGAAATTTTTTGTCCAGTTTGACCCCGTTCTCCCCTACATATAGTTTAGGAAATTCCACAATACGTAAGCTAATTCACTCAGTTTTTTTATTATATCAATTATAATCACAAGGGGGCACCCAGGTTTGAACTGGGGACATTTCGATCTGCAGTCGAATGCTCTACCACTGAGCTATACCCCCTTGATCGATTAAAAAGAGGACAAAATAACAAATTTTGTGCTGAATCTCTCAAATATTTTTTAATTTGATTAGAATTGGACATGAAGCCCTGCGTTGATAAGCTAAGCTGATCTGTTTTGGGATCTTGTATTTCAAAATTGCTTTCACTATTCGCTCATCTTTCCCTAATTTTATTAAGCATACAGAATAATAGCAGAAAGTTTGTGTTCAAAAACGGCAAGGAATCCGATTTCGATGCTTGATCACATTGAATAAAATAAACAGACTTTACACAACAGCTAATTTGGTTTCTTGGTAGAAAAGAAATTAGATCTAAATGAGAAACATGGTGTGCTTCAATAACCGTACGTACAATTTCAGAAATATCTCAATTTTTTTAGTATTTCTTGAGTACGTATAGTTTAGGAAATTCCTTAATCCGTAACCTTATTCACTCAGTTTGTTTATTATATCAAATATAATCACAAGGGGATACCCAGGTTTGAACTGGGGACATTTCGATCTGCAGTCGAATGCTCTACCACTGAGCTATACCCCCTTGTTCGGTTAAAAAGAGGACAAAATAACAAATTTTGTGCTGAATCTCTCAAATATTTTTTAATTTGATTAGAATTGGACATGAAGCCCTGCGTTGATAAGCTAAGCTGATCTGTTTTGGGATCTTGTATTTCAAAATTGCTTTCACTATTCGCTCATCTTTCCCTAATTTTATTAAGCATACAGAATAATAGCAGAAAGTTTGTGTTAAAAAACGGCAAGGAATCCGATTTCGATGCTTGATCACATTGAATAAAATAAACAGACTTTACACAACAGCTAATTTGGTTTCTTGGTAGAAAAGAAATTAGATCTAAATGAGAAACATGGTGTGCTTCAATAACCGTACGTACAATTTCAGAAATAAATCAATTGATTAAGTATTTCTTGAATATACAAAGTCTTGGAAATTCCATGATCCGTAAGTTCATTCACTTAATGTCATTTATTACATTAATAATAAGCACAAGGGGGCACCCAGGTTTGAAATCAGTACATCTCGATCTGCAGTAGAATGCTATACCACTGAGCTATACCCTTTTGATCAGTTAAAAGAGGACAAAATGACAAATTTTGTGCTGAATCTATAAAAAAAATGAGAATGCAATCGTGAATTAGATGAAGATTTTTCCTCAAAAATAGACAACAAATTGAATTGTCTTGTAAAAGCAATTTCAGGGAATGTAACCATATAAATATTACTTAGGATAGTTTAAGTTTAAGACATACTAAGCGACTTAAAAATTTAACAAAATATACACATAAAAAGGAAAAAACCAAATAAATTTTGTGTTTCAAATAGTATTGATCTATTGATCTTGGTGTTATGAGCCCAACACCTTACCGCTGAGCTATCACACACATACATGTGAATATAGCATCAAAAATAATTTATCTTGTCGCCGCTGTGTAACTTTCTTCTCCATAGTCTCCGTTCTGGCAGCATGTTTACTACTGCAATATAAAAAAATATATAAAAATCTACTGTTTAAAACATTTTGTTAAAGAAAAAACTTACTGTTTAATTACTGTTATACAACCTTCTGCACTGACTGCAACGCATTGACAGTTGTAAGGTTACGCAAACTAAAGCGAATTCACTGCCTAGGATTCGGCAACCAGCTAGGTAACAATTACGCAAATTAATTTTTTTAAACTGTTATAGAATCAAATGAAAAAACCACTATACCACGTATCAAATTTTGACAGAATTTTGAACAAAATTTGGGGACGATTGGTCATTAAGGGAAGAAACGTATATGGAAATACATAATGGACATTAAACCTTCTGAGATCTACTACTACTACCCTACCCCCTATACCCCACACCCTAAAATTGTTATAGTCCTTCAGTATATACATATATACCCTCAGGGATTAATATTTTTTACTATACTATTTACGTTTAGTTATTTTAAGTAACTAGCTGACTTATTCAAGGATGAAGTCTGAAAAGAAAAAAAAATTCATTCCTCCTAGTTTATTCGATATAAAAATTTTCTTAAATCTCTTTTTTTGGGGTCATATTGTACAAAAACCAGGGGTAAGATTAGACAATTAGTGGTAGTGTTTTGTGAGGGGCTAAATCAATGCGCTGAAAGACTAACACATAGTTTTGCTATAAATTGTTGAATTTTTTTACAATTAAATTTAGTAGGCGTATTTTAAAAAAGGTTGTCACTCTCTGGGCTATTTCTCTGAGCATCACAACATTCAAAACCTATATAAGTTAATGTAATTACATTAACTGACACAAATTCTGGTTAACCAGTTATCGATGTTACTTAGCTCCACCCCCCCCCCTATACTTCATTTATCAAAATCTTCTATCATAAGAAAACTGTTTTTCTTACGATTTTTTCTTAAATTAATCTTACCTAAATCGTTCATTACATTAAGAGCTATGATTGACATTTGTTTCTCAAATTTAAGAACCAACTTTTGACCATTTTAGAACCACGTCTAAAGTGGGACAGGCGACCGTCCAATGCAACCCCGGTACAGGCAAAAAACACAAAATATTTTGAATGCCAACATCTTCTATAATTACCATTGTACAGTTTTTTTTTCAAAAATCGTTGGGAGTGGTTGAGAGAAAGGGAAAAACTTGATTTGCAAAAAAAAAAAAGATCGCGTTAAAGGGATGGGACATAGTAGGGAAAACCCGGACCTGTCCAAGGTGGGAACGGTCTCCCCTATCTTACCACATCACGCTTACCAGCTTCCTCATCATTGCTGTTTGGGTCGACGATGGCCTAGTGGCTGGAAGTTCTACATTGAGCCTTGATGCTATGGTTTCTTACCTCAATCAGAAGTTTGAAATCTTCGCGGTACCTGCAGATTTATTTGTTGGCATTGTGCTCACTCGCGATCGAGCTAATCGACAGATTTATCTCTCCATCTCTCAGTTTATGGACAAAATCCTGACCAAAATTCAGCTCAATGCTGCTCTGCCGATCTCATTTCCGGTGCTGAAGGGTTCACCACGCCTGTCAATGTTTGCATCCCCATCTAGTCCTGCGGATGTACAGACCATGGCTGATCTTCCTTTCCGTGAATTCGTGGGGTGTCTCATGTACGCGGCCCTCACTGTGCGCTTTGATATTGCCTTCACGGCCGGACAATTGGCGCAACATTGTCAAAACCCTGGTTTGGAACACTGGAAAGCTGCCATACGGGTTTTTAGGTATCTTAAGGTAACATTCAATCATCGCCTCTGCTTCGGAGGAAACGACTCCAACTACCATGTCCTGGTGGGCTATTCAGACGCTGATTACACGGGCGACACGGATACTAGACGTTCTACTTCGGGTTATGTTTTAATTTTAAATGGTGGTGCTGTTACATGGTCTAGTAGAAGGCAAGCAATTGTTGCTTTGTCCACAATGCAATCAGAGTACATTTCTGCCAGCGAGTCAACCAGAGAAGCAGTATGGCTTTTGCTGGACATTTTGGGTACAACCCAGATTCTACCTACACTTATCCGCTGCGATAATGAAAGTGCGATTGGACTCGCCGACAACCCTTTAGCTCACAAAAGAGCTAAACACATTGAGGTCCGTTATCATTGTATTAGAGAACAGGTTGAGGTCTAAACAATTGTTGTGGGATATGTTGAAACTAGAAAACAACTCGCGCATATATTGACAAAAGCCGTTTTGCATTCATGGATGCGGTCTCGTTGTAGTTCCAGCTGTTGGTTTCTAAAAGCAATTGTGTGTTTAAGCCATTGTATCCTGTTTATATGCTGTATTAGTGTGTCACATCACCAATACTGATTTAACTAGGATATATCTTTATATTTTTCCTTCATGTTGTATTGTTTACCCTGTGTACTACTATGTAATCGTCTCATGTCATCTGTCTGGAATGAGGAAGTGTGTTGAGGTTACATTCCGCCGATTAAGAAATGCACATGGGGGTTGCTGAAACCGAGGAAGAGGACGGACGTCCTGGGATCGTCGGCTCGACGACGAGGAGGAAAAGAAAAGGACGCTGGACTGGGGAGAGTCAGGCGGAGTCTCGAGTTCAGTACGATACTCGACAGTCATTGTATTGTTCTAGTGTCGAAACAAAAAAACATTTCATCTGCATAAAACGTAAGGATTCAATACAATCTTTCACTAAGTATTAACTTATGTATAATGCCGCTAGAAGAACGAGTTGCTGCATAAACTCAAACACATCGTTTTATGAATTTTACTGCTGTTGGTAGTGCAGGAGGCGGCCAAGGAGATCCAGACATATTACTCGGTTTTGAGGCCGGCGACACCTCTGGGGCCGTCCATAAACGATGTCAAATGCCTAGGGGGGGGGGGAGGGGGTAAGGCTAGTGTGACGAAGTGTGACGAAGGGGGGTAGAGGGGGTTTCAAAAATGGGACGTCGCACAATCGACACTAACGCCATCTCTTTGGGGAAAGTACCATATTCATCAGACTTAATTTCTCAATCTTCAGTTTTCTCGAAGTTTCAATACCGTGTACTAGTTTGTTTTTTATACAAGCTGTATATTTTCTATGGTCTAGTCTACAACCAAAACAAAAAAAATCGATTTCATCGATAAAATGGATAAAAACAAATTGTATCAGTCTTTTTATGACGCATATGTTAAAGCAAATCCTACAAAAACCAGAAAGGATTGCCAAGAATATGTAATAAAGAAATGGAATGAAATCAAAAATGATTCCAATTTGTCATCAAAATGTAATAACTTGTTGGCCCAATTTAAAGCGGTTGCCATGTAAAAAAAGGTAGACTTATGGGATTTTGGGGGAAAGAGTCGGGCAAAGCTTCTGCCTAAACGCAAGACAATTCTCTCCCTTTAGAATTTCTTCCCGACTCCCACCAATTCGATGAGCCAGATGATGATGCAGTTGTTGATAAGTCAATTAATGAAAAGCCTTCGGGGCCAACGAGCAGTCTGAACCAAAGTAACAAAATTGCTATCGTGCAATCGCAACTGCAAACTGAGATCAATGTTTTGAATTCAGAATTAACTGATTTGTATGAACGGGATAAAAAGGTTTACTTTCCAAAACGCAAGAAAAAGAATTCAAGTCCAAGAAGCTCAAGAAAATTGAACTAGAAAAGAAATTGAAGAAAAAAGAGACGACCAAAGAAGATCACAAAAGGCTAGAGATGATAAAAAAAAGAAAGTTTGAAGCCATTTTAGAAGAAAATCCAAAAATAAAAAAGCTTTAAAGGTTCGAGATCAACCTGGTAGGCCACGATTAGAAGCCGATCAGCCGTTATTATTAAAGGCTATCGTCGATCTTGCTTTACATGGCACTGCATCTCACGAAAAAAGACAAAGTGATATTTATCGCAGTATTAAAACACGGGATCAGTTAGCCGATCAATTAAGAAGAGAAGGTTTCAAAATCAGTCGCAGTGGGCTTTACATTCGTCTTCTTCCCAATCGAAGCTCATCTCTCGAAGGCCAGTTCGATTCCAGATGAGGTGGTGAGTTAATATGGTTAACTTACGAGAAATTCTCGTTTATATACAGTACCCACGCCAGGTATTGGATCACCTCGGTCCAAAAAAGGCGTTTTAACCCGCGCAAGATAGGCCTAACGGTGTCTCGCGCGTGAATTTTTTTTACATACTAAGATTGCTCGTACGAGGTTAATTTTTTTTTTATCAGAAAGATAAAGAACTAGTCTTTATCTTTCTGATTTTTAATTTGTAAAAAGTATAGTTGTTATATGGGGAAAAGGATCATTTTGAAATATTGGATCACCCCCGACATGTGCTGCATTCGTTGTCCCTACCCGCGGCTATGCCGTCGGGAAACTTGATTGTAATTTGGGTCCCTTTTTTACCTTTCGACTCTCTCTTATACCCGACGGCATAGCCGCGGGTAGGGACAACGAATGCAACACATGTCGGGGGTGATCCAATATTTCAAAATGATCCTTTTCCCCATATAACAACTATACTTTTTACAAATTAAAAATCAGAAAGATAAAGACTAGTTCTTTATCTTTCTGATAAAAAAAAATTAACCTCGTACGAGCAATCTTAGTATGTAAAAAAAATTCACGCGCGAGACACCGTTAGGCCTATCTCGCGCGGGTTAAAACGCCGTTTTTGGACCGAGGTGATCCAATACCTGGCGTGGGTACTGTATAAAACAAATTTTCATCGAGCAATATGTGCTTTTTTTGTTTATTTAATAATTTAAAAAATAATAATCTCTTTCGTTCTAGAGAAATTAATATTTCCAGCAAATTCGAATGAAGAATATTATAACGATACCAAATATTTTGCAATTCTTTTTTGGGAATCGATCTCTGATCTACGGCGTCGCAATCAGAGGCTCTACACATATGCCATCGGTATCGAGATAATTGTGCACAGGCAGCTATCTAATTTATTTGGGCAAGGAGTATTACACAGCCTAAGTCCAACATTTCCAACTGTCGTTTAAAAAAAAACACACCACCCTGGGGGTTGCAAAAATGTCCCGACCTGTTACTTGCCTTAAAGCGTAATACCTTAAGGCATAAAAAAAATGTCTAGACTTACCCAACCCTGCCGTATGTGTCCATCACCCCGTCTTCCCTCCCTCTTAAAGAAAAACAAACAAAAAACCCTTTACCCCGCCAATAGGTGGCTTTAAAAAATTAAATCGGTGTTCGGATTTTTGTGCAGGATACTGTACATCGACTAACAAAAAAAGCGTGGGGTAACTTTACACGCCTGTTCATTTTGTATAAAGTAGCCCCGAAAACGTTGAAAACCCGGGGGCTACTTTACACACGTAGTTTGCCAGCCACAGAAAAACACTACACCCCATATTTTCTTACACACTGTTATTTAGAAGATGTTTCCACACGAATGTAAAAAAAAAAATAGAAATATGTGAACTTAAGAGCTAAAAACCGCAAACTTACTTTTAACAAATTTTGATCGAGTTTTTCTGCTCAAACTGTTGACGAGAAATTTACACTTCAACCTGCGTCTATGTAATTTTCCCACACACTGTCACAAACTAGATCTTCTGTTCAGCAAAATGACCCCTTTTTCCGCCAGTTAGCGATTCTCGGGCAAACGTTGCGCGCCAAAACACTTTTTCTTGCGTTGCGTGTAAAGTAGCCTCAATCGACGGTACCCTTCTGGGGGAACACTAAACGTTTTCCATCCGACGAGAACGCCTCTTGTGGATGTGTTTGTGTTCACTCCACGCAGAGACTCATTTTTAGTCAGACGGCGCTCGCACCAGGCGAAAAAGAACACTGGCTTATAGTTTACCGATTATAATTCATTTAGTTTCACGATCCGTCAAACCACACCGACAAAAATATCCAATCGGTTTTCTACTCTGTTAGATATTTGTTAAGCAAAAATTTAACGGAAGTGGATAGCCCCCATCATCGGCTGTCCATATCTGTAAAATTTGTTTATTTAGACATAATATTTTTACCTATGAAGCTATTTTAATTTTGTGTACTGGCATAGAAGGATTACCCGAGCCACGTTAAACCGCACCGTCCTGCCTACCTGAAAAATAGCTGATGGGTCATTACTCGGGTAGGTGCTTTTCAAGCAGTTTTCTTTCATTCAAATTACCCCCTTTAAAAGATATGACCCAGCCTTAGCTTGAAAAAGAGTGGGCAAGTGAAGGAAAATAAGTAAAACTATAATGTATAGAGCAGTAAAACATCCTGCGTTGTGCGTTTTTCACAAATGCGAAAATCTCATTTGTGTCCAAGTTGGTCTGCTGCGGCTGCAGCGTCTTATGGAGAAACCATCTTCTTCACGTTAAAAATTAAGTTTTCATAACTACAATTTAGATTTCCCCCTTTTCTTACTAGAAGTGGGTACCCTATTCTTCTTTTCATTTCCCAATTTTTTTTTCTAGCTCCAGTTCTATCTACTTTATTTTTATTTTATTTTTGTTTGTAAGTTGCTCGTCTCTTTTAGCCGAAGAATTTCGTTTGCTTCCAGAAATTCGTCTGCTACGAGGGGATGAACAACAAACCATTCACAAACAATAGCTAAATAAAAATAAACCAGATAGAACTAGGGCTAGAAAAAAAAATTGGGAAATGAAAAAATGAGTAGGGTACCCACTGCTAGGAAGAAAAGGGGGAAAATCTTAATTATATTTATTGAAAACTTAGTTTTTAACATGAAGAAGTTGGTTTCTCCATAAGACGCTGCAGCCGCAGCAGACCAACTTGACACAAATGAGATTTTCGCATTTGTGGAGAACGTGCAACGTAGGATGTTTTACTGCTCTTTTGCACAAAATAAGTCAAATAGGGTGCACAGTAATGATATCTGGTTTTGGATCCGGTTCCACTACCCGAATGCCCATGAGTGGAAATTCACAATTATTACAGTAATTTTAATGAAATTATACCGTTGCTTAATTAAGTAATATTCTAATAAATGAAAAAAAAATTATAAAGTTAAAAGGCATTGTATTACGGAAATTTAACAGAAAGAAATATAAACAATAAACATAAATAATAACAAACACGAAACAAAAAATTAACGGCTCGGGGGTTTTGTGTTTTTGCCTGACAGGGTTCAGGTCCCTGAACGAGATAGAGGAGTTGCAGTTGCAGATGGAGTTGCAACTGAATGCGTAGGGCAAGTTGCGCTAGTATAGCGAATTGCATGTAAATTGATCGACCTTAACCTTATGTGTTGACATCTGTATTCCCAGCCTCTTACGCGCTAAAAAACAAAAACAAAACAAAGAACGAGACCGCTTGGGCACATACGCCCCCTCGGCACGTCAGACTCTTTTCGGCTCTTGCGCAACGCAGCCATGTCTAGTAGTAGCTCTAGTAGTTCAAGTTCAGGTGCTAGTTCGGCGAGTGCCTACGGTCATCGCAAAGGCAGCCGCCAGCAGGAACGTGTCGAAGAGGGAGTAATTCGTTGGGAACGAGAACCACGTGGCGAAGTATCTCGCAGCCGTAGTCGAAGCAGCAGCCGTAATCGCAGTCACCATGGACGCCGTAACATCAGCCACAGTCACAGCCGGGATAGCGATCACCGTCGCAGGCGTGATCGGAGTCACCGTCGCAGCCGTGATCGGAGTCACCACCGCAGCCATGATCGGAGTCTCCGTTGTAGCCGGGATCACAGCCACGATCGCGAGCGAACCCGTTTTCGTAGCGCGTCTCCGTTGCCAAAGACGAATTTCACGGTGCGCCGCAAGAACATGAGGGAATTCAGGAACTGGATGACTTCGTCTTTAAAGCCGTCCGAAGCGAAGCAACTTAGAGAAAGTTTAATGCCAGAATTTTCTAATTAATTCTTTAATCGAAAATGTCCACAGCTCGATAGTTCCATGGTCCGTCGCTTCAAAGACCCAAGTCTCAAGGGGTCTGATCTGACCAAAGCGGAAATAAACGAGAAGACTCTAAGGGCCGAGCAGTACAAAGTACTGGACGTGGCTCGCCCACTTCTTTTTTTGCGGGAGAAGATGTCAGAGGTCGAAGAGTGGAGATCTTCGCTGATGGCTTACGTGGTGGACACGGCGTTACGCTTATGGGGTCACACTTTCCACGGCATCACGACAAGCCGCCGGGAAAATTTGCTGAAGGTGTCAGACCCGAAGTTCGTCTCCCTTCTAAGTGAATCCCACCGATTCAAACCGCGTCAATGTGGGTCGCTGTTCGGTAGAACCTTTATCAAGGGAATGGTTAAAGAGGCCAGAGAAGACCAGCAACTTAGGATCATCAGTCGCAGCAACGGACCTCCGTCCGTTTCTAGAAACCGAGGAGCGGGCTATAGCAGCTTCAACCGAGGATCGTCTTACGGTTTTCATCGCGGTAGTGGCAGCCGTGCCGTTTTCAACAGCAGCTTCAACAAAGGCGCAACAAGAGGAGGCGCCTTCAACTTAAATCGGTACGATCCTATCTCTATCTGTCCTTTAATTAGATTAGAAACAGGGGCTAGACTGGGATATTTTGAAGTTTTTTGGAGTTCGTTGTCTAAAGATCCCTGGGTAATGTCTAGTATTAGAGAGGGAGTCAAGATTGATTTTTCCAGCATCCCTTTTCAAACAATCGCGGGGTCTAAAATGCCTATGGGGAAGGATCAGACGGAAGTTTGTGACAGGGAAATCATGGCTTTGCTAGAGAAAAAAGCCATAGAACCAGTGGAAGCCTCTGCGGAGGGTTTCGTCAGTGGACTTTTCGTTATCCCAAAGCGCTCGGGGGGTTTTCAGACCAATTGTAAATCTGAAGAAACAAAATAAATTTGTCAAACTGGAGCATTTTAGAATCGAGGGCATGGACTTGCTTCATGAGATGATCCGTCAGGACGATTTTTCGTTAAAATAGACCTCAAGGACGCCTATCTTACCGTTCCCATTCATCATGGGCATAGGAAATACTTTCAAATTAGGTGGGTGGATATTTTGTACCAGTTTCGTTGCCTGCCCTTCGGTCTGGCATCGGCACCTTGGATATTCACAAAGCTTTTGAAACCTGTCATTACTTTTTTGAGGAAGCAAGGTTTGCGTTCCATCATTTATCTTGACGACATTCTCATTTTGAATGCCAGTGAAAAGGGGGCGGGTCAAGAGTACCAGTTGGCAATATCGGTGTTAGAAATATGCGGATTTTTAATTAATTTGGAAAAGTCCGTAGGAGTTCCGAGCCAGGTTATGGAATACCTGGGATTGATAATCGATTCGAAATCCCTTTCTCTAGCTCTTCGGCGGGAAAAAATAGTCGAAATAAGGGACCTTTGTCTTGCTATGCTTAGACGTGAATCGGTGTCCCTTCGAGAGATTGCCAAGATCTTGGGGAATTTCGTTTGGGCTGTTAAAGCCATCCCTTTTGCCCAAGCGCACTACAGGGGTATTCAAATGCAGTACATTGAGGGTTGCAAAACATTTGGTAACTCACTACAATCGACAGTTAGCCTAGACAGTAAGTCGAAGCAGGACTTAGTTTGGTGGGCAACAAACGGCATCAGAAGTAACGGTAAACCGATGTCAGCAACAGAAACAGATCTCATAATTTATTCGGATGCGTCACTTTCCGGATGGGGTGCGGTCTTTAACGAGGTCTCCACAAGAGGCCCCTGGACTCTGGCCGACCAAAAAAGACATATAAACGAGCTTGAGCTTTTAGCAGCCCTTAACGGCTTGAAAGCTTTTACAAGTCGCCTGCGTAATTCGACCATCCGCCTAACGTTGGACAATTTCACGGCCGTCCACTACATAAATAAATCGGGGGGAACGAAATCTCCAGCCCTAAGTGCCATAACGGCAGAAATTGTCGCTTGGTGTGAAGAGCGCACATTTTCAATCCGCGCAGTACATCTACCGGGCATTCTCAATTTTCTTGCAGATCGCCAATCAAGGATGCAACACGAGACCAGCGATTGGAAACTCCAGGAGTCGACCTTTCAGCAGATCATGGCCCTCTGGGATCGAAAGATCGATCTATTTGCCGCGAACTGGAATCGACAACTGGATCTGTTTGTCAGTTGGAAACCTCAACCGGAAGCGACGGCCGTCGATGCCTTCACATTGAGCTGGAACGAGCTACAGGGCTACGCTTTCCCGCCCTTCAACTTAATATTCAAGTGCCTGTCCAAGATCAGGAAGGACAAGGCGGAACTAGTCCTGGTGGCACCGGTGTGGCAAGCACAACCGTGGTGGCCGACCATAATGGAATTGGGCATGCCAACCTCCTCGAATCATTCGGCGAGAGGATCGCTCATCTTAGCCGCCTGGATGTTATCCGGAGTCGCTTCAAAGATGAAGGATTTTCGGACGAAGTGGTCCAGCTTCTTGTGGGAGCAAACCGTGAAGCCACATCAGCTGCTTACCAGAGCGCCTGGAACCGTTGGCTCGGTTGGTGCTCTCAACGGAATCAGGATCCCTTGTTTTCTTCTATAAGCGGCGTTTTAGAATTCCTTACAGACCTACATAAAGAAGGTAAGGCCTACAGGTCAATCAACGTTTTTCGATCCATGCTATCAAGCACGCTCGATAGGATTGATGGTTTTGACGTCGGTAAGCATCCGTTAATAGTCAAGCTCATAAAAAGGTATTTTTCATTTTAACCCGCCCCAACCCAAATATAACGGTTTTTGGGATGTCGGCGTAGTGTTGTCTTACCTAGAAAGCCTAGGTCCGAACGAATCTCTTGAATTAAAACTACTATCTAGCAAATTAGTAATGCTTCTTGCCCTTACTTCTTTATTTAGAGTTTCGGAGATCGCGGCAATCAGTTTCAACTCATTCATTTTCTCGGGCCCCGAGGTGAAGTTCTCACTTGCCCAGATAAGAAAGTCGCAACGACATGGCGCCCTTAAAGTTTTTTCTTTAACCAAGCTTAATCCGGATTCTAATCTTTGTCCCGTGTTATGTTTGGAACGCTACATCCACGTTACTAAACCTTTTAGGAACGGATCAAGTCCTCACACGCTAGCTCTAAGTGTAGTATCGCCTCACGCACCTGTCGGCGCGTCTTCTATCGGTCGTTGGATCAAAGGTGTATTGTCGGACGCAGGCGTCGACACCACAATTTATTCAGCTCATTCTACTAGTGGAGCGTCAGCGTCAAAAGCCGTAAACATCGGGCTTTCGATCGAATCGATCCTTCGTACGGGATGCTGGGCATCAAAGTGTGTCTTTTCAAAGCACTACAGCCGTCCGATCAGTACTGAGACGTTCGGAAGTAGAATTATTTCCGAAACACAGCAATAGGCGTTGAAGTCACATAAGGTTAAGGTCGATCAATTTACATGCAATTGGAAAATTGCTCGAGGTCGCGTAGCGACTGAAGAGCAATTGAGATTGCTTGGAATAAAGAGAGACCTTAACCTTAGTTAAGGAACCCACCCGTCTCCTCCCACTCATTAATTTTGCGTTATTATTTGTTTTTTCAGGGGACGCAGCCATAACTCCTTTCGTGGAAATAGCTGATCGACGGCCAATTTTTACTCAAGAGTTTTTTCAAATATTATTTTGGCCAAAAAGGTCTGACGTGCCGAGGGGGCGTATGTGCCCAAGCGGTCTCGTTCTTTGTTTTGTTTTTGTTTTTTTGCGCGTAAGAGGCTGGGAATACAGATGTCAACGCATAAGGTTAAGGTCTCTCTTTATTCCAAGCAATCTCAATTGCTCTTCAGTCGCTACGCGACCTCGAGCAATTTTCCAATTGAGCTGCCTATCTCTTGCTGCAAATTGAGGCCAGGGACCTGAACCCTACCAGGAGTTGTCGTCATGTTTTGCCTGACAGCGTTCAGGCCTCTGAACGAGATGGAGTTGCTATAGGTATCCCTAAATTCCCCTAATGGCCTGACGGTGCAATAGCCCAGCAGTATGGCATTGGAGCATCGTCAGTCTAGCGGTACAAAGACATGACCCGTAAAAACAAAATTCACATTTAAATAACGTTTAGAAATAAACTTTAAAGAAAAACACAAAACAAACATCAACCAGCTGATAAACTGCTTGAAACAAAAGAAGGTGGCATCCCATGATCCCTTGTAAAATCAGGCATTGAAACGCCTCTTGTGGGTGTGTTGTTTCACTCTACGCAGAAAATGCATTTGTCGACAGATGGCAGTCCCACCGGGAGGAAAATCATTCATACGCCCCGACCATGCCCTGACCCAAAACCCTCGTTTTTTTGTATAGTACTCCCCGCAAGAGGGTGCCCCTTTTCTGAGAGGGAAAATAGCCATAGTGGAGGAACCGGGGGTCTATGACTCTGGTTAAGTTAGACGTAACATCACTAGTAAAAGCTAAAAGGTAGAGCAAGGGCCCGTGCCAATCGGGGCACTTTTTTTTATCCAGTCAGGGTTCACATTTCTAATCGGGTCGGGGCTTTTGGCGCTTGGCGTGAAAAAAAATTCCCCCCGAACCCAGGGGTACGTAATCGGGGATGCAACCCCGATTACAGTCAACCGATTTATCCAAAAACATTATCGATCGAATTTTTCGACCCGATTTCCTTGATTAAACCTCATTCTACCCGCCTACCCCAATTTATGCCCAAAACCGTAACAGTCGCCACCTTTTAAAATAGGGCCGAACCCTAGGTAGAGCATGTAAGAAAATAAACCCTCGGGTCTTCTAACCAGTGATCGAAGCGCTGTCTTTTAACAACCCTTTTCGTTGGCGCAATAACTAAAGCCAATCCTTATGTTTCGAGCGATTAATATCCTGGTTTAGCAACTAGAGTATCAAACAAAACTTTTACACCGTACAAGCCCCTAAGCTAACCTAGGTTGCTGAATCTTATCAGCTCTGTTCCCACGGAGACCCCGCATGGCAGGAAAAACTTGCGAAGTGAGAATATTCTCCCCTCGCACTGTCTGTCTCACTTTATGGGATGCTACTGTACTCACCCTTTGGACACGGAGCCGAACCCTTAACGGTAAACGTTTGTTGAAACAAGAAATCACGGCAACGCCTTGGTTCATCCAATGCTTTTGCACGAAAAACGACAGAAACTGAGTACGCAGGATACAAGCACGCCTAAACGCAACAGTACTGACGCGACGACCACCCGGTTGAAAGTAGAAGAGAATTTCTTCTTTTTATAATTAGAATAATTTGATTCAATTGGCCTAATTCATTAAACTGGATACTGAAAAATTTCACACTTTTCCTTACTGGAGAATATGAGAACATAATTTTTTCATGTTGTGACCAGTCTTAGATTCTTAACATTAACAATGTGCATGGGCAATTACTTGGTCTTCAAACAGTATGTATTTTGTAATACATTATAGATTTCGCACCAAAGCTACTCATCATCCGAATCGGCGAGTATTTCCTGGAACATATCTCTGCCACTTTTTTTCCCAGTTGTTGTATTCTTATTCTTTCTTTTCTTCTCTTTCTTCTTTTTCTTCCCATCATCAATTCTTTGGTTGATTACCTCGTTAGCTATTTGTGTGGGATTTTTGTCCTCAAAAACTTCTTCATCAAGCGCGTCGATATCGTACAAGTCTCCTGTAGGTTGCCTGGCTGCCAGTGACAACTTCTGTTCGATTTTTTGGCGGTATTTTAACCCTGTTTGTAAATTCAACATTCGACGGTACTGAAATAAAAAAAATATCGTACAGGTTTAATAATAATGAAAATCCACGATGGAAGAAATTATAAAATTATATTACCGCATTCGGCGTAACGTAATTTGGATTTTCCCAAATAGTTTCTCCACCAAAACTTCCATCAAAAACTTTTATGGGGTTCAAAACAAATCGCGGTCCTGTATACAATAGAGAAATTTATATTAGAATCTATAGATATTTTTAAAAAGTCTAAAGACCTATTTCGGCAAGCTGTCCATCTTCTTCGAGGATTTGAAAATTTCGGAACCAGATACGATTTTCAATTATGGTAAAAGTGAAGACATGGTCAAAGAAAGGTTGACTTTTGGGGTGATTTTTAGGAGTAGAAAAGATCTACAAATAAAATAAAAAATAAGAAAATGCTATGCTATTTGGAATCTAATACAAAAATATTGCCTGTGTCATTAGCTCCTTTAGTAAAGACCAGTATGGTTGTGTGTCAAAACTGGAGTCAAATGACAGCAGTGGCCTTGTACCCTTTAAGCAATTTCCTGTCATCTTAAGTTCTTTCATTGTGTGAACTAGAATGACAAATTTTATTGCAGCTCATATTTTTTTAAACAATAATAGTTTTTTTACCATTTTCTATGTAAAATTTAGCACTTGGGCCTTTAGGAACATTCGCAAGCCATAAAAATAAATCCTGTTTCTTTCTTCCTTCAAAAATATGCACTTACTGCAATTCTTCATTTCACAGATCTATGAATAATTTAAATGCAATTTTCTGAACAAATTTAATAAAGTAGAAAGGTTAGATGTACTTCATTGATAACAAATAAGGGATCCTTCCTTTCAAATTTACTCTCTGTTTTAGAGTGTGGCATCATATCTCGTAGATCCACCATTAAGTGGCGATCTCTCTGTGTTATTCCCGTGCAGCAAAGACAAGGACTCTTTGTTTGTTTATCCATTTAGCCTATATAAAACACAGCTGATTAGAATTGGAAAGAAGCTCTTATGGGGAAGATTTGTTTCAACTACTTAATGTGAAGAGTGAGTGAAAATTACTACAACTCAAGCAATTGTTGTTAAAAGCTATTACCTTTTTCGTCAAGGGCTCGTCCGAAGCTCGTACCAAGGGTAAAATATTTTCTTCTTGTTTTGGCTTCTCTACTTCGAGAGAAATCGTACTTCTCTTTCTTTTTACCATTTTTAAATTTCCAGAGCTTCAATTGCAGGTACAAATTTAGTGACAGACGGAAAAGATACGCGGACCACGTGTAAAGTCAGACGACACAGTCGCCTTCTCTTTAAGATGCGTTCTTTGAAAACCTAGCAGTTAGCACCGTCACCATCAGAGTAATAAAATACTGGTGTAGCCACGGCTATGTTAACTCCCCCTCTCGGATTTTTTCCCAAAAGTTGTTGCCAATTTCGCGTATCGATTGTGAGAAAATGAGGCAAGATATCGATTTAAGTGTCCCATAACCGTAACTGCCACCTATGAATTGAGCTTTAAGGGTTGTTATTGTTATAACAACCCATATGTTAATACATACATTTTTTTCACAATAATTAATTAAGCCACTTTTTGTTTACTTTCTGAAGTACAGACGACGAAAATGAGCGAAAACAGCGAAAACGTAATACATCACAAGTTCACAACACAGCCGCTGTGGCGCTTTCGTTATGGGACAGAAAGACTTTCAGGCCAAAAAGGCAATGGGAGGGCCCGCCATAAGCGTGGCTACACCAGTATTCTATTACTCTGGTCACCACTGTCAAGGCCTACTTAATGCTTAAGGCCCGTAAACTCGTAAACCTCCTACGGCGGTGACGCGTTACCTGGCAACAACCAATCAGAGGAAAAACAAGGGTTACGACGACACCATCTGGCGCTCGCTACTGCTACTGCTTCGAAAACCTAAATACAAGATTAAGCAAAAACAGGGTTTCCTTGTATTTTTTAATTAAGAGTATCTTAGAATCCTTAACTTTTAGTTAAAGAATTCCAGTAAGTGTAGAAAATCACCTCTTTGAAAAAGATTTTTGTCCACTAAGTAATATATTCATCATTACATTTCACCATATTTCAAACATATTTGCATCGGTATTGGGATCAGTGGCTCCTATCTTTTGTAAAAGATAAGTTAAGATAAGTTAAGATAAGATATTTTTGGTATCTTTTTGGTATCTTTTATCTTGTGTCAAATTCAGTTAAAATTAAGTATCTTTAACTTTAGGGTATGAAAATCAATGGTAACTTTTGCCCTAAAAGATAAGATACTTAAGATCCCATCTAGCGGTAGAAAAATGAATTACTTTGAGGGATGAAATTAGAAAATTTTAAGGCCAAGGCTGTCACTATCAGACAGACTTCAGAGTCTATATTTTCTATGTTTATTAATTCCACAGGTTCAATTTTTGATCCACGATTTAAGTGTGCTTGGATAAAACAAGCTGGATTGAATGAAAAGGCAGTGTTAAATGAAGTTTCTTCTGAAATTAAAATAAGATGCGATCTGTTGCGTTCTAGTGAGTTTTAATTGTAAAAGTTAAATTAGAGGAATGCCTTTCATGAGTAACTGTTATCATAGGACAAGCAGCCAGCGTTTCTACGCCGAATCAACAGGATGAAGCTAGGGATGAAGTTCAGCAAGACGCAGTAAAACCTTCATCAACTCGCAAGAGAAGGTTAAGCCAGAGTTTATATTCAACAGTAATTGAGCCACCAAAATCTCGTTCCCTGAGTGGCCCGGCCAAAGTATTGGAGGAGTTTGGGATTTATTTAAAAGAACCCATCGTAGCTATGGAAGTTCTAGTGAATCCAGTGGATCCCGACAGTGACCTTTGCGTCACTAAGCCCCTCGAGTATTGGAAATCTAATCAGTGTCGTTTTCCAATACTAAGCGAAATCGGAAGAGATGCTGTTAGCGTTGCAGCATCATCAGGATCTGTTGAACGGGCTTTTAGTGTGGCTTCGGATATTTTATCAGCAAAACGCGCCGCCAAAATGAGTATTATTTGTAAGTTTTAATGCCTTGAACTAAAAAAACAGCCCATCTCCAAAAATTATCTCATAAGACTTGCAGCTCTTATAATTATTCATATCGTTGGCTGTATAAAACTGTTTTCTGTAGACTAGATAGTTCCAAACATCTCCAAATTCAACTGATGGTAATATTGTTTCTAGCTCTTGTGTACTGGAAGTCCAATACTCATTTTCTATGACGTAAGGACAGTCACACTGTACTTCATTAAGCTTAGCAACATATCTTTCTTTAGCATCGTTTGGCAAAGTTAAAGAATAATCAGATAAGTCAAATAATTCAATAACTGAATCATGTAAAAGATCTTCTGCATCCTCAGAAGACATTTACATTCCTAATTATACCAAGAAATTTAAGTTTTATAAGAAAATTACACATTTTTTAAAGTTACCATTTGCTGTTGACTGTTTGTTATTGTTTCAAATGTTGATAGCCCTTCACTGTAACGACAATTTCAAGTACTAGTTGTAGCGAATTCTTGAAAATTTGGCACTTGAAATGTTGGCAATGTCCTGACGTACAACGTACCACAATAATTTTGCTCCTGGTAGCAAAATTAATGGGAGAAATCAGTCCTCAAAGTCGTTAGCCTATGTTAAATCCACCTAAACAAGGCTGAGTAAGACTACAAATGGCGGCTTGCAGGGTTGCCGGACTACATGAATACTGCTTTTCGCAACGTGAAAATGGTCTATTAACATTATTTTTTTATTTATATTATTCAAGTAGTTTATTTAAGTAAATTTTAAAGGTATAGTTAAATACAGCAAAGTGTATTTTATTCTCGTAAAAAATTATTGGGGGGTGCTATTTCAATATAGTGATCTAAATTGGAAATTGTCCTGCGGCCCACAAGAACAAAATGTGACCCTAGTCACGTGATTTTCGTTGGCCTATCAGAAGGCAAGTTCACTGATAAGACCACCCTTTATGGCTGAAACGGTGCTATCGGTGCAGCACCGGTTCTAGCACCGTACCGCAGTGAAAAAAAATCCCCGCACTGAACGTCCCCGATTCATTTTTATCGGTGAGGGTTTGCGGTGTCCCCGATTAGAATGTGATCGTGGCCGAGCCCTAGCGTAGACCGACCGCAAGGGCTGGGGCTCGGCCCCGATTGGCCACAATCAGGTAAACCGATCTGATATGCTGATCTACCCGAAAATTGGACAATCGGGTGCGATCGATTTCGGTCCTGTAGAAACACATCGGTGCGGTTCGGATCTTCCGTGTGAACTGTTAGATCTGCCGCCATTTTTAAGATGGCAGCTTAAAAACTACTAATGAAATTAACTACTAATTGTAATGAATTTAGCACTTTCGTACCTCTGTAAAGTTAGGAAACATTTCACATTCGAGTTTAATACTCTTCCCCTATCTTTTTTTATTAGTTAAAATATGTTTAGGGTTGTCAACGTTGACACTATTGACTGTCAATTCTAGTACCGTAGCCAGAGTCATGGATTACATGAGGCGCATTTTTGCGCAATAATTCATTTCAGCTGTTTTTCAGCTGAAGTGAATAAAATTCACGCAAAAATGGATTTTGCTGAATTAAATTTAGATGAAACACAATTCATTTCAAATTCACCTGAAATTTATTTGTTTATTTCGTCTGCTTTTTGTACAACGTTGCAACAAATGGAAGAGGAGGAGCCAAAACCTAGAAGGGTGTATAGTGAATTGAGGAGCTGAATGGAGGTCCGGACCTCTATTCAGCTGAAGTGAAAAAAACAGGTGGGAGAGATGAATTTGAAAATTCAGCTGAAATGAATTTAATATACAAATTCACGCAAAAATGGACTTTTTAAAATACTAAAATTCACTTTAGCTGAATTTTTTGCGCAAAAATGGGCCTATGGTCTGACTACTCCTGGTTTCCGGCGTCACTTTTCGCGAACCAGATTTTTTATCTCGCTCCCTCCGAAACTGCTGCACAAGGCGGAGGTGAATGCACTAACAAGAGAGATAGAGTTTTCGAATACTAGCACCAAGCGGAGGTCTAGAGAGATAGCGTTGAAGTGCATGAGATCTCCGCATAGTGCAGCACTTTCGGAGGGAGCGAATCCGAAAAAGCATTAAAAATTGGTTCACGAAAAGTGACGTGGAGCGTGGCTTATTTACTGGCGTTTACCATGGAGTAGTCAGACCATGCAATCTATGACTCTGCCGAAGCTCTATTTTCTACATCCTTCATTCTAAAAGCAAATAATAAAAATTAAAATAAATAAAAATTAAAATAATTGTCAGTTTTATTAAAAGATAAACTTGGATTTTTGCATTACCATTTTATTCTTATTTTTCAAAGGTTAAAAATTCAAAAGTGCCAAACCAGATTTGAACAATGGTAGAAGTCGGAGGAAGAAACCCGGTTCTAAAAACCGGTTACACTGCCTTTTTACCCCATTTACCCGGATTTCTTCCACGGCTTCAACCGAAAAATCTGACTATAGAGCAAGAGCGAAGCGCGTACCCCCTACTGTTTTACGAACGCACCTTACTATTTTAAGAGAGAAATTGCGGCTGGCAGCCATGTTTGTATCTCGAATCAAACATCCCTTCCAGCCGCAAAAGCTATCTTGAAACAACAAGGTGCGCTCGTAAAACAATGGGGGTACGCGCTTCGCTCTTGCTCTATAGCAGTAAAACATCTAGGGATGCTCGTTCTCCACAAATGCGAAAATCTCATTTGTGTCCAAGGTGGTCTGCTGTGGCTGCAGCGTCTTATGGAGAACCAACTCCTTCACGTTAAAAAATTAGTTTTCGTAACTATAATTTAGATTCCCCCCCCCCTTTCTTTGTTAAAGTGGGTACGTTATTCATTCCTTCATTTCCAATTTTTTTTCTAGCCCCAATTCTATCTAGTTTATTTTTATTTAATTATTGTTTGTAAGTGGCTCGTGTCTTCTAGCAGAAAAATTCAACTAGATATCGATCATCGCGACGGCTCTCAGAGACCCTTCGTGGTGATTCCGAGCGATGGCAGCCTACAGCGCGATGCACTTTTTTGAACGGCGCGATAAATTTTCCGGTTCACACTCTCCACAGTGGAGTTTTCTGCAGCGCTGCCGTTTCATTTGTGTTTTTCATTCCTCAATTTTTATTATGTAGTTTATTGTTTATTATTTATTTATTCATATAAATACAATGTTTTTACCTATTTTAAATCTTTTTTTCATTTTATGAATAGAGTTTATTACACATCGGTGTGTTTTTTATTTTATTTACTGTATTATTTACTGTACATCTGTCCATTTCTGTAAAAAAAATGGCTTACAAAAGTACTTATTGGAGAAGTAAACCGCTTCGCCATTTTTCAGGTAGGTCGGTGCAGTTTAGCGGGTTTTAGTTAATCCTCATCTCCCAGTAATACGTGAAATTTAAATTATTTTTTTTCGGGGAAACTATAAGACTAGAGATTCGAAGAACTCTAAGAATTTTTATATAACTGGATAGCTCTTGATAAGGGCTATCTATTTCTCTATAATTTATGAAAAAATATTCATACACTAAAAAGTTTCAAAAACAATGAAAATTGTTACCTAAGTCTATAGGATCGAGTATATCTAGAGCGCAAAAAATACAAAAAACTTCTTGTCCAAAATTTTTTTGTTTATGAAAATTATCTTCATTATTTTACAGAAATGAATAGTCCTTATCAACAGCTATACATTTATGTAAAATTTATTAATTATGGTCTTATACTGTATTTTCCCGCAAAAAATTGTTTAAATATAACGTATTATTGGGGGGTAGGGATTAAGCCGGATACCCGCTAAACCGCACCGACTTACCGGAAAAATGGCGAATCGGGTTACTCTTCCAATAAGTACTTTTTAAGCAATATTTTTGCAGAAATGAACAGCTCTTATCAAGATATATCCATTCCTATAACCTTTTAAAGTTTTTGACTTATAGTTTCCCCGATCATTACAAGATCGGGTTTTAGAACCGCCAACCCAAGGCCCATGGGATGACAATTTACACTAATTTAAGAAAACACACCGATACTTAATTCAATCGATTATATAAAATGAAAAAAACAATTAATGTAACTAAAATATTGTATTGTAAAACTTAATAAAGAGCAAACAATAAATGTAAATAATAAAAATACACGAAAGAAACAAACAAATCAAAGCGGCAGCCCCACGGAAAACGACACTGTGTACATCAGGAAAATGTGGGAGCGGAAAGCAGAAAGACATGGAAGAGTGTAAGGGTGGAGAGAGCCAATCAGAGGGCCGGAATAGTCCCTCTGGGATGTAGCGGTGACCGAAAGACCGTCTCGCGGAGACCAATGTCGATTTCGGATGGCTGCACTCGGTCCAGTAGCCAGTGCACACTGGCTCGGAGCGAGAAGGGTCATGTGACGTCATGCACTCCACCGGGTTGTCAGAAAATGGAGGTTAAACTCGAACACTTTTTTCACTTTTTACGCCGGCTGGAGGAAGTAGCAGACGAAAGAAAAAAAGGCTCCTATCACTAAACAACACACTCTCTAAATTCGTCTGCTAAAAATTGCACTGCGGTGCAGTGACTGCACCGCAGTGCTGCCACTTTGGTGGGAAGGTCCCACTTTCTGGGATTTTTGATTTCCAAAAGTGGAAATGTGGGATGGGATGGGATTGGGATTTTTGAAAAAAGGTGGGATTTAGAAGTAGAAGATAATTAGATAGATTATTTTGGGGTTTGGCCAAATGGCCAGTTAGTGATAAAAAGTGTTATTGTCTTATTGGGTAATAGTAATAAAAATATTATTGGCTATTGGGCAACCTTGCACTTGCGCAGTGCTTCAGTGTGCAGACGACAGTTTTTTGTGTTTCAATCCAGTGCCATCGCTGTCTCTCAATCGGAATTGGGCGTATCTCAAGATATGAGAATCAACTCATTTTACATTCATTGTAGGGATTTCTATATTACTGCGATCTCTGATATGAAATCTCGTTTCGATTTTACGGATCCAGTTTATGAGGTTGTTACTATGCTACATCCGGAAAATGCGCGAAATCTGAAACCTCGAACACTGAGTGCATTATTTGAAAGATTTACGGTTTTAAATAAGTTCTGTGATCGTTTAAAAACCGAAAAAGAATGGAATGCTCATGCCCTACTCCCTACGTCTGCTTTCGGGGTTCTAACTGAGTCCGCAGTTTTTCGCTTGCCTGCGGAAGAATATTGGCAAAAAGTTTTTGCAAATCACGAGGCCACTTTCGCTAACTTGTGCGTTTGCGTTTCAATGCTTTTTTAGTTTAATCGTTAGTAACGTAATAGCAAAAAGAAAATTCAGTGAACTTAACAATACTAAAACGGACAAAAGAACTAGTATAGATGATGATACCGTAGTTAGTCTAATGAGAATAAAGTCTTGGTTAAAAGCTCATGATAAGAGTGCTGATGAAGTCAATATCACCGACGAATTAGTCCAGGCCGTTATTAAAGTAAAATCCAATGCCACCATTCCAGATTCTAAGTCATTTTAAGTTTTGTGCAATAAACTTTTTACTAGTTTTATATGATGCGAAATTTCCCTCCCATGTGCCATGTCCTATATATCCCCTATGCCATTTGTTTCACCAAGACAGTTTAACGCTCGATAAATAAAATACAATTTAACCCTGAGTCAGAGACTTATATTTTGAAATAAAATTTTGGGAAAATAGGTGGGATTTCAAAAAAAACAGGCGGGAAACGTGGGATTTTATAAAGAAAAAAGGTGGGATTTCCTTGGGATTTTTAATCGGAAAATGTGGGAAAATTGGGATTTTTTACATGGTTCCAGGGGATTCCGGGTTTTTTGGCGTGGCAGCACTGCTGCACCGCTTGCACTGACTGAAAAGTTCGGGCAAGAAAGTTCAGTTTTCGAGTGTCCTCGGACGGTGCCGGAGTGCCACTGTAACGTACAAAATCGATGCACCGAAAAAGTGGATTGCATTAAGATTACCACTCGAACAACTTTTTCTCGGGGTAATTGCACCAGTGCAGAAAAGTGCAGCCATCCGAAATCGACACAAGTTGCGTGGAAAACGCCAGGTAAACTCCTCCCCTTTAGGGGTGGGCCAAGATCCTTCCACGATTGTTTTCCACGATGTACCAGCACACGGTACGCGACTAGCCGACTACGCGTACATGATTATTACCAGAGGCCAGTCAAATAAAACTGTGTGTACTGTAAAAGTGGCATGTAGATTTGGATTTTGGTTAAAGGGACTAGTTAATTTGGTGATCATGACTTAAAGTTTGTTGCACGAGTACGAAGACATCTAGCTATATAACTCTAAAGGTTATAAACTTATTATGGCTGGCACCAACTTGGAGCAACATTTGGCCAAACCAGTTCATATACAAAGACTAGAGAGAAGCCTATGCTTAGAACCTTTTCTTGACCAGGTTCAAGAAGTCTTAAGAAGGTACAAAAATTTTTTTATCCAGAAAAATTTATTCTATGGAAAGTTTCTTATATTCCCAGAGATGATGATGATTCATCTGACAGCTTCCATGATCCTGCTGTAAAAATGACGGAAGATGTTAAATTCCTACATGGGTTACCTGTTTCAAAATCAGGTTGGCTATTAAGAAATATTCTTGCCTCAAACAGTTTCAGTAATAAACTGTTGTTACAGATAGACTAACAAGTAAGTTGCGCTTGTACAACTTTGAACAAGTTGGAAAAGAGCGAGCTTGGTTAAAAGATGTACTCCTTAGTGATTCGAGCTCCAATGAGTCTGAATCTGATGGCCATGCTGAGGAAGGAATTCATGAATTACTCTACCTCCATCATCTAAGAAAGAAATATCAAGCAAAATTTTATTCATCAACAAAAAATCGGCAGTTTATGTACTACTCAGCCGGTCTTCTTTCAAAGAGAGACATATACCCTGAACATAAATCTTCCATATTGAAAAATGAAGAGTCAAAATCTGAAATTGATAAAAAAGAGAAGATGACTCCCAAGGAGACCAAACTTATTAGAAGAAAGAAAAAGAAAACAAATGATGAGGAAAAAGAATCTGAAATGAAGATTCTGAATGTTAAAGTTGAGCCTGGGACTCCCGGGCCTTCAAATTTAGAAACAAAAGATATATTAGATGTTCCTCTAAAATCTATGGTTGCAACTGTAAAAAAGGAGCCTATTGATTTTCCGGAAACAGCAGATTTCAGCTTTGAATCAGACGTAGAAGAATCCGGAGGGCTGTTTCGAAATGTTATAGAAACAGGTAGCGGACTACAGTCACCCTCTCCGGTCCCATCGCTTTCCCCTACACCTTTTAGTCCATCTCCTCAACCGTCGCCAAAAGGAAAGAAAAAAAAAGACAGAATAAAAAAAGAGAAGGTAGAAAAGAAAGGAAAGTCAAAAAAAGAAAAGGGTCCACCTTCTGTCAAAGCTCTAATTGCTCAGCGGCGAAAACTTTGGCTGCTTATTTGCAAGAAGGAAATAAGCAAGGTAAGGTCATCAATACTACAATGGCACTAAATTCGCAATATGTTAATTACTTTGACTAGGCATCTAAAGCTCGTATGAACAACCACAAAGAAGAATTGGTATCTTGCAAGCGGGCGGCAACCGGCTGCATGCGGGTTTGTCGTCTGCGCGCAATGCAGTCACAGAAAGCTATGAAAGAAATTGTTTGGCGAGCTAAGAGGCTCACACGCGAAATGCAATCTTACTGGAAACGTTATGACCGAGTTGAAAAGGTAAATTTCATTCATACTGAGCTTACTAATAATACGTAGCAACGTATAGGGGTAACTGAATCATGGAATGTGTGAGAACATTGTGTCTCGAACATTTTTCAGGTCCAACGTCGACAAGCCGAAAAAGAGGCAGAAGAGCAGCGCAAGCTCGATGTGGAGTTGATGGAGGCCAGAAGGCAACAGCGAAAACTAAATTTCCTTATCACACAAACGGAACTCTACGCCCATTTTATGGCAAAAAAACTCGGTATTCTTTTTTTTTTTTTTCGTTGTAATCATTAGTTTTTCTTCTTCTTCTCCTCCTATCTCAAAAATAAGTCTAATCTTTACTTGTCTGCGCTGGTCAGGAAACGCAGATGCAGCTGCTCAACACGATTTAATTCTCGGTCATCTTGATGAAGAAGTCAACTCACAATTAGCTTACCTTGATGATTATGACGCTGAGGCAACAAAACAGCGCGTAATGAACAATGTTACCACAGCGTTTCATGTGCATCAACAGCAAACACAACAGTTTGATGATGAAGACGTGCCGGAAGGATTACCACACAATGAACCGCAACGTAAGAAAGTAGAAGTTATGTATCGTAATTTGTCTTCAATTAACGTCAGTTCTTCGAAATTTCAAGTACGACCAGAGCATGCGCAACCAAAAATATTTCAAGGGTCATTGAAGACCTACCAACTGAAGGGTATGAATTGGATTGCCAACTTGTACGACGAAGGTATCAACGGAATTCTTGCAGACGAAATGGGTTTGGGTAAAACGGTACAATCGATTGCTTTCTTGGCGCACATTGCCGAGCAATATGGAATTTGGGGTCCTTTCCTGATTATTTCACCGGCCTCGACGCTTCACAATTGGCAGCAAGAATTAGCGCGTTTCGTTCCAAGCTTTAAAGTAATTCCGTACTGGGGAAGTCCCCAAGAACGGAAAATTCTTAGAAAGTTTTGGGATACACACAACTTGCATACTCCCGACGCCAGCTTTCATGTGGTTGTAACCTCTTATCAGCTCATCGTAACAGATTATAAATACTTCAATCGAATCAAATGGCAGTATATGGTACTGGACGAAGCTCAGGCCATCAAAAGTGCCTCAAGTACCCGCTGGAAAATGCTTCTCGATTTCAATTGCCGCAATAGACTTCTTTTGTCTGGTACGCCTATTCAGAACAGCATGGCTGAGCTTTGGGCCCTTTTGCATTTCATCATGCCCACGCTGTTTGATTCGCATGAGGAGTTCAACGAGTGGTTTTCCAAAGATATAGAATCCCACGCCGAAAATAAAACAGGCATCGATGAAAAACATTTATCTCGTTTGCACATGATTCTTAAGCCGTTCATGCTTCGCCGTGTTAAAAAGATGTGGAAAATGAACTATCGGACAAAATCGAAATTATGATGTACTGCCCATTGACCAACAGACAACGAATGCTGTATCAAGGTAGTAAAATCTTTTGTGTTCATTTGTTTTACGAATTTGTATGCCTTCATTTATTTATATTTGCTTATTTTATTATTTTTTATTTTTATTATTTATTTATATTTTCATTTACGTATTAATTTCTTTTTTCCTTTCTTTCTTTTTAAGCGCTCAAACGAAAAATTAGTATAGATGACTTACTGTATTCGGGTGGATCATCTGCAACTGCCCAGAATGCCACAACAACACTTATGAATCTCGTCATGCAGTTTAGAAAAGTACGTAGGTCACTTAAGTTTGATGTTACGTTGAGCGAGGTAAAATTATGTTCAAAATCTGCAGGTATGCAACCACCCCGAATTATTTGAAAGAAGAGAGGCCAAATCTCCGTTTTTCTTTCAACCTGCAGCATATGTTCTACCTAAACACCTATTC
Source organism: Daphnia magna (assembly GCF_020631705.1). Taxonomy (NCBI): domain Eukaryota; kingdom Metazoa; phylum Arthropoda; class Branchiopoda; order Diplostraca; family Daphniidae; genus Daphnia; species Daphnia magna. The sequence continues at coordinate 10,632,172 of NC_059183.1, forward strand.
CGAGAAGGGCTGTTGCATATGACCATCCCTAGCCGGCGCCATTTGTTGTTAGGTCGTTTTTTCATCTGGATCCCAGAATATACCCATCATTCTTTGTTCCCGCCCGGATCGGTGATGGACTTAGTGTTGATTGATAGCTTCGTATCGTTTAGCCGTCTCATCGGACATTCTCCTTTCGATCTATTTTCACTTATGAACAACGGAGTGTTATCAAGGTAATTGGTTCATTCCTTTCCATGGTTAACATTGAAGTTTGCATATTGTGTTACTATTTTTGAAGTTTAAAATATGGTTACAACGTTCTCGCGATTGAAGAAAACCTCCACCACAATCACATTTGGAAAGATGGAGGAAAACCTCATTTATTCATTCAACCCCTCTTTGCCCTGTCGTCACCTTCCGTGAAATCTAGCAACATTTTGTCGTCTTTCGTCTTCACGTCAGCTGTCGGAACAGGTTATGCGCATTTAGACCATGTACTTTACAGTATGCCAGAAACAATGGAACATAGAATTCTACGCGGCCGTAAAGCTAAGAATATTGGGGCCGCTGAGTTTTCGTTTACCACACGGCCCGCTCGGACGTTAAAATGTTTGTGGACTGACATGCCAAATATCCTGTCCCTCCCCGTCTTAAAGGTATCATGTTCTCACCGAAGCAAATTAGTCGATGATCTGATACTACGTTTCCCTTTCTAGGTGACCTGCCGTGGCTCTCCTGTTACATGTAGCGATCGAAGCGCAGCGTATTGGTTTGAAGAATTGTCCTATCCTCGTAATTGTGAAGGGATAAGTTTGATTCTTCAGGGATCAGCTGAAGTTAGCAAAACAACCCCTTCAATTTTCCAACCGTCCTACAGTGGTGGACTTGAACTAGCTAAGCCCTAGACATGGGTGGTCCAGCGTGATTCTTCCAGGTAAATTCTTGTTTGTGAATTTAATGAAACATTAACATAAAAACGTTAATGGAAAACCGCATATCTCGTTGCAGACAAAGAGACTCTAATTTGTGATGCAGGCAAGCTGCAGGTGCTCGATAGTTTGCTACGACGGCTAAAAAATGAAGGCCATCGAGTCTTAATTTACTCACAGATGACTCGTATCATCGATTTATTAGAAGTTTGTAAAAAAAAATTCTATTTGTCATTCACGTTAACTTTTTCATTTATTTATATTTTTTTCTTTTCGTTATTATTTATTATTATATTGTATAATCCTCCAGGAATATATGTGGCATCGCAAGTGGACGTACATGCGACTAGACGGGTCTTCCAAGATATCAGATCGTCGTGATATGGTTGCCGATTTTCAGACCAGGTCCATATTCCAATTGTTCTCTTCTTTATTATGTGGCTAATCCTAAATTTCCTGTATCGTAACCCAGATCCGACATTTTTGTCTTCCTTTTGAGTACCCGAGCTGGAGGTCTTGGCATAAACTTGACAGCTGCCGATACTGTATTCCATAGTTATGAAAATCCTTTTATAAATAGTTTATTACTACTCTATTCTCCAGGTTATTTTCTACGATAGCGACTGGAACCCCACCGTGGATCAACAGGCAATGGATCGCGCCCACCGCTTAGGGCAAACGAAGCAGGTTCAGTTGATATATAAATCTAATTGTGTGCTTGTGTTTTATTGTTTTATTCGATTGGTGCAGGTGACAGTCTACCGATTAATTTGTAAAGGAACGATTGAGGAACGCATCTTACAGCGAGCACGAGAAAAAAGCAAGATACAAAAGATAGTCATATCTGGCGGTAATTTTAAGCCCGACACACTGAAACCGACGGAAGTTGTTTCGCTACTTTTGGACGACGAAGAAATAGAAAGAAAATGTAATTTTACTTTTACCCTTAAAGTCTTGTCGTTATGGTTGGCATAATAGAACCTTTTGTAATTGTTTTTTAGATCGCCAGCGGCAAGCAGAACGGAAACAACAAGAAATCGAACGTGAAGCTGAACGAAAACGAAAGTATACAGGAGGCGCGGCTTCTGCGGTACAATAAATCTTTGAACATACTCAAAATTGTTTGGCGGTATTCTCATTTTTACAATGTGCCCATTAAGGTGCCGGAAGCCAAACGCACCTGCCTGGGTAGCGCAACGCCAACAGAATATACTCCGGCAGCCAGCCCCACTCTCACTGAGGTAAGCTTATTTATACACTGATTAAAAAAATTCACTGAGATATTCCTATTCATGAATTTAGCATTCATCTCAAAGTGGGTTTCGTTTCGATGAAACGTCCAACGACGGATCATTAATAGTTGATGATAGTGGACTAGTGGACCCATCAGGCAACTTAACTACAAACCGAACTGTAGTGGGAAAGAAAAAATTTTCAATAATTTTATATTTAGGTGTTGGCCGTTTCACCCCACTAATTCCTGGACGACAGCGTTCCCGACCGAACCGAGGGACCGGGAGACGAGGACGTCCTCCAGGATCTGGAAAACGGTCTCTAATGATGGCCTCGTCGTCTGGGACAAGTCGTGAATCTGCAAAACCTACTGTGGCTAACGATATAGGTTTTTTGAGTCCGGAAGCCGCAAATCGTTTGTCTGATATCTCTAGCAATAATGGTATTACTTTCGTTTGTTTAACCATAGCTACTCTTAAATTTATTGTTTTATGCTGGTTTATTTGTATTTTTATTTTATTTTATTGATTAATTTTTAATTCCGTTCTATTTTTTATTTTATTCTTTTTTATTTTGCTCTACTTTGTTTCGTTTTATTTTGTTTTAGTCTATTTTATTTTAAACCAATTTGTTTTATTCAATTTTGTTTAGTTTTTTTCAATTTTGTTTTATTCAATTTTGTTTTATTCAATTTTGTTTTATTCAATTTTGTTTTATTTAATTTTGTTTTATTCTAGGAGAGGAAATGCCTACAGGACAACAAGACATTTCAGCCGGTCCTGCAGTTAGACGTCGCCCGGGGAGACCTCGCTTAAGACCTGTTGGTCCTGCACACCAGGGAAATCGAAAATCCAAAACGGAAGAAGTGATGTCTGGGAAGAAAACTCGTAGAGGCGCCCCATCAGGCCCACGTGTTATGAAACCTCTTCCGGTACCCATCGGCCTTATGGCCAATAAAAATTCAGATGGTGCGCGCACGTCTTTACCCTCTGGTACTACCTCCACACCTGTTTCGAAAGCCCGAAGTAGTGGCTGTTTTCATGATTCTGCATCGCCATGAAGAGAAAAGAAACTATTAGTGAAGATTAAATGAAAGCTCGAGGAACAACTAAACTTAATTAAACTTTCCGAGTCTTTATCCTAAATCTTTGTTACCCTTTCCCTGGCCGGTGTAAGGTTGATAATAGTAAGGTAACACCCCACAGTCTTGTTACGTTGTTCCGTATTGGTATTAAAAATAGAACTGAAATGCCACATCATCCTGTCTGCTAGTATTCGTATGGTTGCAACATAGTGCCCCCATTGCAGGGTTGCCACCATTCTGGAATTCTTTGAATTCTTGGAAAAGTCTTTGAATTAAAAAACGGTCTTTGAATTCTTTGAAATCTTTGAATTTGAGCAATTTTTATGGAAAACTCTTGGAAAATCGAAATTTTACTAGCAGTTTTCAATTTTTTGCGATTTGTCGCAACATGGCAACCTCATAACTTTTTTTGGAGGGAAAGAACCATGGTAATTTTTTAAGGGGAGAGTCTTTGAAAATAGCCAAAAATGGTCTTGGAATTCTTTGAAAAGTCTTGGAATCTTAGAACTTTTACCTAGTGGGAACCCTGCATTGTGTTCCACGAAAAATCTGTGCGATCGGTTGTCCATCACTGGTTTTTGAAAGCATTCTGTGACGTTTTCTAGGTGAATGCAATAAGGCATATCACTCAAAGGAAGCTGCTGTTTTTCTTAGGTTTCGGTAAGTAATTAGGTGCAAATAATAAGGTTCTCTCGGATTTCTTAAGGGGCTAACACCACTACTACAGCCTATGAACTGTCAATCGGTGTATACGATTTGCCGAATCTAAATCAAATCAAATCCGAATAATCACACGATTTGATTTGGATTTGAATAGTTTTTTATTAGAGAGATTTGATTTGGATTTGACTCAATTTTCCTCAAAAAATCTAAATCAAATCGAAATCAAACGTCAGTGGCGTACAAGAAAACACGCAGAAATCAATGTCGGGATTCTAATAGAAAAACGCCATTAACGAATAAAAAAAAAATGATTTCTTGTTGATTGATTGGCATTTTTCTTTAAAAATCCCGTCATTGTTATCAACGCATTTTTTTTTGTCACCTTACAAGCACACTATCGCCCCTAGTGACTGAAGGCGAAGTTTAGATTTTCTCTCTCGAAGCATGGTCTAACATTGGAGGTCCCCGAACTGTCGTCTGCTGGGCCTGTTTTGGGCTGTTCGTCTGCTATTTCCGCGGACAAATTTTGGGGCACTCGCTAGAGGCGCTGACTACCCGGATCAGTCATAACATCGTGAAATCTATTGCCATGCCGGTTCGACAGGGCAATAGCCATAGAGGGCTAGTTGCAACATTGTTGTGACTCAACTCAACCAAGGCGCGTTGCAGCCATTAGCATAGCCAAAAGGGTCTGCTATGAAAGAAATTGGACATTGGGAACCGTTGTTGGATACAGAGTAACTTTGAATATTTTGGCACACTGTTATCACTTTTACTATTGAAAGCTATGTGTTTACTAGGTTGGCATGGAACGTCAAGTAAGTGACTCAACTTTGCTCACCTATCTGACCACAGGATGCCCTCTTGAAGCATTAGTAGCCAAAAAATCCCTGGAAGGCTATACCCACAGTAAGTTCCTGACAATTAGCTAAATTTTGTTATGCTAATGTCTGTTTCTTTTCCAGTCACAGACGACAACTAAAGTCATTCTGATGTCAGCCACTGCTGATGCCGACAAATTTGCGCAATATTTCAATAGCCCCGTCATGGGAAACTTTCCGATCGCGGCCGAAAGACCCTTTCGCAACGCTCCCATAATTGAAGTGGAGCCCGGTAAACCTCACGCCATCCGCGTTTACAGAAGAAACAAGAAACAAGAAACAAGAACAAGAAACAAGAAACAAGAAACAGCTTCAAGAACTAGAGGTCAGTATACAATAGCATTTTTAAAAAAGAACAAAAAATGTAATATCATATTACTGTTTTCATTATCAGTTTCTCGCGAAGAGTATGAACTACCCCGATGATGGTGAACCGACAATCCATAAGCTCAAATACGACGCGGTCGCTAAGTTGATTTCGGCTTTCGATTGCAAACGAGAGATACAGCGCTACGGTCGCCATCCACAATATGAAAACATTTCCAGCGTCCGTAGCGCAATACTTATATTCCTGCCCGGCGTCTGTGAAATAGAAAACATGCATAAGGCTTTGCTCGACTACGAGAGCAATTCAGATCACGAGAACTGTTGGTACATCCTACCACTACATTCACAGATCACCAATGAAGAGCAAAATCGCGTCTTCCAGCCAATGTCAAGTCTAGCTCCACATTTAAGACATTTCCGGAAAATCATTCTGTCCACGAATATTGCTGAAAGTTCGCTCACGGTGCCAGACGTTACCTACATAATTGATTTCTGTCTCATCAAGGAGATCGTCACGGACCCAGATACCAATTTGAGTACGCTCAAGGTAGAACAATGTTTAATTAGATTTCTTCAAACTTCCTACATCTAAAAATGGATCATTTATTCCCATTAGCTTGAATGGGCTCCTAAGAGCAGCTGCGTCCAGCGGAGAGGACGTGTCGGTCGTGTTGATGAGGGCGTCGTATATCGAATGATATCAGAATTTTTTTACGACAAGTAAAAAAAAATGAAATCATCTCATTGACTCAGTTCTAACTAACTAAATTACCCTTTTATTTGTTTTTTGCCTAAAAGTTTTTTGCAGGATTACGTTACTCCCGAGATCCTCCGCTGTCCTCTGGAGCGATCCGTTTTGCGTTCCAAATTGTTGGATTTGGGATCACCGGTGTCTCTGCTGGCACTCGTCATCGACCCTCCGAGGCTGGATAACATTGCCCAAACTATTCTGACGTTGAAAGAAATGGGAGCCCTTTTCGTGAAAGCGAACGGCGTTGTAACCCCATTGGATGGTGACTTGAGTTACCTTAGCCGTGTCGTCTCTTGTCTCCCAATAGACGTTCACTTGGGCAAGCTCGTAATGCTCGGTAAGGATCTTAATTTTTATCAATTTCATGTTTACTTCAAAGTATATTGGGAACGCTTACTTGATGCGTGGGTTCCATTTTAATAGGTTACGTGTTCAACATCTTGGACGAGTGCATCATTATGGCAGCCGGGCTCAGTTCAAAGAACATCTTCACTTCTCCTTATCAAAAAAAGTTGCTGGCCTATCAAGTCAAAATGGCGTGGGCCGAAGGCTCGTTTAGCGATCCCATCACCATTCTAAACGCATATCAAGTCTATAAAAACTATGTGTATGAAGATCATTTTAAAAGGAGTGGGGAGTCGGAAATAATGAGAGAACAGCGCTGGGATGACGAAAATTTTATCCAGCTCAAAGCACTCAAGGTAATATTTAATTTTTGTGTGTGTTTAAGGAAGACAATTTTCGTTATTAGAACATGCGTGAAAATGATTGGCGTATCTGTTTTCTTGGTAGGACATGGATCTCCTGGTGAAGGAAATCAAACAACGACTGAGTTCCATTGGTATTGAGGAGGCGATTGGACCCAATATCACACCATTAACAGAAAGTCAAAAGGCTATGTTGCTTCATGTCGTCCTTTACGGAGCATTCTATCCCAATTACTTCACGCGTGACGCCGTCAGTGGCCAGATAGATGAACGCGAAGCTGTCAAGAGTCTCTGTGGATTGGATCCCTTTCGCACGGTTCGACTTCAAGGATTTCCTATTTACGAACCGCATAAAGCTTACGTCCGCCAAATTTTGAACAACATGTCCGAAATCTTCAGTGAGTTTTGAATTTGTTTTTGAGTGTTGTTAATATGGTTTGTGTCTATAAAAGATATGCTGAAGGAGGATACGTGGAATGCCAAGATAACATTCGATTCGCTGCGGGTCTTTATCCAATTCCACCAAGAAGTCAATACGTCCCAACACAAGCAAGTTCCCGGAAGGATTTGTTTGCCCGTTTATCTGGCTGTAAAACAAAAGCAACTCGGATGGAACTATACACTTCAGTTGCTTGAAAGAATGGTTGCCGAAAAGTACACTTCTCAGGTATGTTGGATTCATCTTACAACAAGTAAGCTAAAAATTTTTAAAACAATTTTCCTTAAAGGTGGAAGAATCGGCTAAACGGCTTCTAAACGTGAGGGACGTGGAATCGGTGGTGTCCAGTGTGAGCAGTCGAAGGGAATTGCTTTACGTCCTGCAGATTCCAGCGCCACGGCTTCCCGAATTACATGAAAAAAAATTAACCGTTAGCGTGTGTTACGTTGAGGAGCCCAATCACTTCTGGTGTCATCGCTTAGAGGAGCGCTCCAAACGTGATTACATTGACATCACAAAGTTGATCGGTCCGCAGGGCAGCTATCTGGAGAAGTTGGATTTTTCCGTGCCCGTCCACAAGGGCAAATTGGTCATGGGTCCATATCATGTTAATGATTTGGTAGAATATTATCGAGCAAGGTGCTGAGCGCTCAGCATTACGGACCGACTACAGACCGTCGCGTCCGTCTCTACTTTATTGATTTTGGTAATGTCGTCGAAGACTACATCAAAAACTTGCGGGTAGTTCCTGAAGGCTTGCTGAAGTTCCCACCGTTGGCTATCGAATGCTATTTGACTGGTGTGGGTCCCTCGTTGATTAAAGATCCGAAAGGAAAGTGGACAAAGTCAGCTAAAGAATGGTTTGAAGAACGCACAGTGGACCAACGACTCACAGCCAGGGTGACTAAATAGAAAACTTATACTTTGGTTTCACATGACAATTCCTTGACTTTTCCGTTTTTTAAAAGGTGTTCTCGGTCGTCAATGGAATCACCACGATGGAATTGATTACAGAAGGGGGTAATTGGGATTATCCGATCTCTTCCCAAATGTTGGCACTCAAATATGCTGTCAGAGTGAAGGAATCTTTGATGAACAAACAGGACAATGAACATCGCCAATACGCACCAAAAGTCGAACCCAATTCAAGCATGGGCCGCTACAATCAACAAAAGTAATGCACTGATTCATGTCTGTTCTTCAAGCTCAACCGTAACAGTTTTTCTTGTTCTAGATTGGACGAACAGAGATTCGTAGCTGCCGAGTTTTTAGCAATGGAACAAGAAATTAAAGAGCCAAAGCATTACAATGCCAGGTTGCACAAACTTCAAGGACCTTACAGTCCGTTGGAAATGACAATGTTCGGCAAAATGCATGCTCTTTTAGGTAAATTTCTTAAAATTGAGGATGATTCCGTCAATTCGGTCATGTTGGACGATCAGCCTGGCGATAATCACGAACGCGTACTCGTGGCTGCGCATGTACGATAATTTCAGACATTTCAATAGAAATCGAATGAAAAAAGTTAATCAAAAATTTTCTCTTTAGATCGGGTATCGATCTACCTGTAATCGCGTCATCGCGCATAGTACTACATTGCTTCCAAACATTCCAGGATTGCCTGCTATTTTGACACTCCTTTTTGCCCCGAGAGCTGAATTCCGAGCTAATACTAATAGAAATTGTCTTACTGGTGCTATTTGTGGGCTGGGTTACGATTGAGAGCGGAAACAGTCCTTTTATCCAGAACACGTCATGGAAGTCGCTTTTGATTCCGAAATATCTCTTTCCGTGAGTTTTTGGTTATTTTAAAACAAACTTAACGCATAACAAATTCATTTTTTTGATTTGCGTATCCACATGCAGGATGTGGTCCTCATCAACAAAATCCGATTTTGGTTGAATTCGGTCATGGGTACAGCTTCATACAGTCTGTACGATGGCCTTTCATTTCAAGAAAATATTCAAAAAGTTAACCAAAAAACAACGGGATTTTTTTTTGAATTGATAACGAAACCACGCCGAGACATTGAAGTCATTGCCTCGGCTAGTTACAAATGGAATCTCGTGAAACCAAATCATCGAGCTGACTTTCTGCAAAGTCTGCCTGTAGAACGTGTTCTGGTTTCACGAGATTCCATTTGTAACTAGCCGAGGCAATGACTTCAATGTCTTTTTTGGGTATTCGGGACGATACCGTTCAAACGCCTCAAAAAAACCGTGACCGGGCTCCCCCAGGTGCAGTGTTGCCACGGGGTGATGTTAAATTCTTCCAGCTAGGTTGCTCGATTCTCCGTTTTTCTCCATTCAGCTATATTTTTTTGGGGATCACGCCACCTAGCGGTAAAAAAAACATTTTGCTTTTAGCAAACAATTATGGTTTGTTTCTGCTTTTAGTTAGTTATTTAAAATTACGCAAACAATATTTAATAAGAAAAACTCTTTAAACCGCGTTTTAACAAGTCAATTCTGGGTTTCTTTATTAGGTTTAGAATGCATACACTTTAAACTGGGTTTAAAATTAAGGATCGAATATGGTAGACCTAGAACATTTCCTTGATTAAATTAAATGACATAGATAGGTAGATTAAGAAATGGGATTAGGAACTAGGATTTAGGAAGTGTGTTTAATGCTTTATTCGCTCTAACAGATTGCACCCGTTTCGATAATTGACTGGGAAATTCAATTTCCGCTGGTGTCTTCCGCTCTTTTTTCATCCAGTATTTGGTTCGCATTAAAGAATCCAATACTTCCTCACCCATTTGATTTCAAATATCAGTTTTAATTAACTTAAGTAGGCTAAAAGCCCTTTCGGCAATTACATTACTACATGGAATTGAAAAAAGAAATGAAATAATTGCACATAAATTCGGAAATCTTGGTTTTCCAGACAGCGTCATTTTTATAATTGACAACCAGTAAGATTCTGCATCCAGCAGCTCAATCTCGCCTTCGCTTGTCAACCCAATGTCTTCTAGTGGCAAAATTGCCTGGCATCGCCATTCAATTTCAGCGCGGGCAGGGTCGCATAGTCTTTTCAGATTATGAAAACTCAATATACTTTTTGAAGAGTTGTTTCATTTTCAACAAGGGTAGCTCGATCAACATTTTCAACAGTATTTGTTGAGGTTTCTTTGCTGGTATCAGAAAAGGATTCTACATCACGAAGAAGATCAATTTCTTCCTCAGTGTTTACGATCATATTGCTCTGAATCTCATAATCCTCATTTATGACATTTCCAGTTGTCTTATGAGAGGAAATAAGTTTTCTAGTTGTTAATGATTTATTAAATGTGGTTAAATAATGCTAATGGAAACAACTTACTTTTTCAGTGCTTGGCTTACTGAAAAATGATGTCAGCTGCTTTTGTGAGTTCCGTTTTAAAGCTGCATTCACAGGAGGAAATGCATTTCGAGAGCTTAAAGAACGGAATCGTTCATCTTGATGCTCAACTGCATTAACGGTTTCAGCTCTTAGCGGATATTCCTCTATAAAATCAATATCTTCATTCATTGTCGCTGACTCGCTGTCGATAAAAGCTAAAACAGTTAAAAAAAAAGTCTGCTACATGATGCAAGTGCTTGCTACATCCTAGTACACGTACACTGTAGTGTAGACGTGTAGTATTGACTAGTGACGTAGTGAGGTGCTGAGGTCATTCACAGTTCATAGGGCAACGCGCGCCTCTAGTGACGTTTTACATTTATACACTTAATTAAATTGAAAATGATTACTTTTGAAAATAGATTTGACTTAACTTCGAATATAAAAAAAAATAACCCAATTTGTTGCAATTCTCCGTGGAGAATCCATTCTCCACATGCTTAGATTATTTCGTGAATTCTCCACAAAAAGGAGAATTCTCCGCTCCGTGGCATCCCTGCCCAGGTGATGACCGCCTGTCAAATCTCTATCTACATTATTTATCAAATTTTTTTTTTTTTGTCCCGGAAAGAATGCACGTTTTGAAAATAAGGCGAAAAAGAGGCGTTTTTCATGGGCGGTGAGTGGAAAGCGCCAATCGTCTTGATCGATACGATTGTTAACATCTGCCAGTGTATCGTATTTGAAAAAAAACGAGTATTTTAAAAATACAAATACTATATTTTAAAATACTCGTCCTTCAAAATACATTTTTTCTCCCAAAACCTCAAATACCAAATAAAATAAAATACAAATACAAATACAAATACAAAATACTTTTTTCCTTTATGGAGCAGTTGGACATCCTACGTTGCGCATTCTCCGCAAATGCGAAAATCAAATTTGTGTCCAATCTGTGGTACGCTGTCTACAGCGTCTTATGGGAAAACCAACCATTTCACTTTTAAAATATTGTTTTCTTCTCTATAACTATGTTTTACCTCACTGTTGTACCTAACAGTGGACAAATGGATAGATCTAATCAATAGCTATCCATTCTTGTAATTTTTTTCAAATATAGAGCTTATGGTTTACCGATTATAATTCATTCAGTCCACGATCCGTCAAACCACACCGACAAAAATATCCAATCGGTTTACCACTCGGTTAGGTATTTTTTTAAGTAAAAATTTTACGGAAGTGGATAGCCCCCATCATCGGCTATCCATTTCTGTAAAATTTGTTTATTTAGACCTAATATGGTTACCTATAACGCTATTTTAATTTTGTGTACTGGGATAGAGGGATTACCCGAGACACGTTAAACCGCACCGACCTACCTACCTGAAAAATAGCTGATCGGTCATTACTCGGGTAGGTGCTTATCAAGCGGTTTTCTTTCGTTTAAAATACCCACTTTAAAAGATATGGCCCAGTCTTAACTTAAAATGGGTGAGCAAGTGAAGGAAAATAAATAAAACTATGATGTATTGCAAAAAACAAGTCAAATAGGGTACACAGTAATGATATCGGGTTTTGAAACCGGTTCCACTACCCGAATGCCCATGAGTGGAAATTCACAATTATTATAGTAATTTTAATGAAATTATACCATTAATTAATTAAGTAATATTCTAATAAATGAAAACAAAATTATAAGGTTAAAAGGCATTGTATTACGGAAAGGAAACAGAAAGAAAAATAAACAATAATCATAAATAATAACAAACACAAAACAAAAAAATAACGGCTCGGGGTTTTGTGTTTTTTGCTCAGGGTGGTCAGGTCCCTGAACGAGATGGAGTTGCAACTGAATGCGAAAGGCAAGTTGCGCTAGTAAAGCGAATTGAGCTACCTATCTCTTGCTGCAAATTGTGGCCAGGGACCTGAACCCTATCAGGAGTTGTCGTCATGTTTTGCCTGACAGCGTTCAGGTCCCTGAACGAGATGGAGTTGAGTTACTTTCGATTCATACACTGTTGCCAATTTACAAACTTCAAATCTTTGAAAAAAAAGTATTTTGTATTTGTATTTGTATTTTATTCACTTTCAGCGTAAACGACCAATACAAATACAAATACTTTAAATAAGAAACAGCCCAAATACAAATACCGAATAAAATACGTATTTTAAGTATTTTATTTTAAAATAATTTTATTTTAATACCCAAATACGATACACTGACATCTGCCGCAATGAAATTTCCCAAAAAATCATTGAACGCAAAAGATCGGGTTGTTTTTTTCAATCGATCTTTTCCCATTTTTTGAATTCGAAACTTTGGGTTTTTGGAGCAAGTTTTGAGTATTTTTATTGGGTTTTATAAAAATATTAAAAAAACATAATAAATTATATTTTAAAAAATCATTCTTAATGATCTTCAAGAGTTTTAGTATTTTTATTGGGTTTTATAAAAATATTAAAAAATATAATAAATTATATTTTTTAAAATCATTCTTAATGGTTAATAAATGGTTGTGTTCATTATTAGTTTTGAGATCGAAGCTTTATAAATCGATCTCTTCCCATTTTTTAAAAATTTTTTGTCGGGCCCGGGACGGGCACGGCGATCAAAACATTTTGTTTCCAGCTCGCTCCACCAAGTGGGACCTGCAGCTGGCTGCACCTTTATACCATGGTTGTGACTGCGGATGAACAGCCGATAAGTCCGAGGGGAAAGGTTTCTCCAACATTAACGAATAAAAGTGCGTCAGTGGAGGGAGAAGTCTTGGTCTTGAAGACTTTTGGACCGGATTTTATCATGGGAAGATATTTACTGAAGCTGTTTCGAGGGTTAAAAATTTGTTTAATAAATAATAATAATATATAATAATTTGTTGGCCAGTGATCCACCGACAGTGGGGCTCGGAGCAATCCACATTGAAACGAGCAGTGGGGGCGAAGCAGTGAGGAAAGTGACAGGAACGGTGAGCGTGTCGTTTCCGCCACACAGTTGAGGGTGTGATACTTCTTCATGGCGTACCACTTACTTTCACTTGTAGGAGTAGCTGTAAAGCTGAGTCCTGTTTGTCCAACCTGCATGTTATTTTTGTCGCAGTTTTTTTCGTTGACCATCCGCCAGCATTTCAGAGGGGTTTTTAGATGTGTTTCTTTTGAATATTGTCACGAGGAGGGAAAGGGCATTCACGTGCTAACGACTTCCTCGTGGAACGTCCCCACCGAGCTTTACCCTTCCGCTTTCACTCTGTTAAGGTCAAGTAGAACTATCTACTTGACCATCTGTAGACCCACGCATAAGCGTGCCTAGTTTCTCCTGGTAACCCTTTACCCCCGAAGGTCACATGGAAATTATCTACGTGACCATCTCGGTACCATACTTCCCGCGTCCCCTAGACGTCCGTTCCCTTAAATAGGGACGTACTCGATTGGAAAGGCGCGTTTTCCTGGTAGTTGTCTTTAGTTCGTTCGCTTGAACAGTTCAAATACACAGTTCCGATCTCTCTGCAATTCATCGTTGGTTTCCTTCCTCACAATATACTGTGTCGAAGGATCCAATCCAGAATGATCTAGTTATTTTCTTCGTTTTAGTCCATTGTCTGCATGTCCATCCTTTCCAAGTAGCTCTTGGTTTCATCGTAGTCACCAAAGTGTAGGCACTCGGTATTTTCAGTTAGTGTTGCATTTCAGCTTTCCCGTTGTCACAGTAGTAAGGCGATTCAATGTCCAGGATTCCTCGAATATTCACGTTATTACAATCACAGATGGATGCGTAGATAGGGTAAGTAGGGTTAAGTGAATGAAGGAAGCAAAGAATGAGTAGTAGTGTTTGCATCTGTGGAGAAAATGTGAGGATTTGGTAATTTTTTTCTTCATAACGCCTTCGTAAGTTGTGTCGGTGGTTTGTTATATGGTCGTTTAGGATTTGTTCACGGTATCGGTTGGGTGTTATGGGACCGAGGAAAAGGACGAACGTCCTGGGATCGTCGGCTCGACGACGAAGAGGAAAAGAAAAGGACGCTGGACTAGGGAGAGTCGAGCGGAGTATCGAGTTCAGTACGATGCTCGACAGTCATTGTATTGTTCTAGTGTCGAAACCATAAAACATTTCATCTGTATAAAACGTAAGGATTCAATACAATCTATCAATAAGTATTAACTTATGTATAATGCCGCTAGAAAGAACTGACAAGTTGCTGCATAAACTCCAACAGGTTATGGGCCCAGTCGACGATTTTATTTAATAAAATCATACTCTAGAATGGCTGCTAACTTTTCATTAGAGGTGATTGAACACACCAGAAAGTTCGATGGTAAAGACTTTACTACCTGGAAACACAACATGGAGATGATGTTCTATCTTAAGAACTTGAAACATCGTTGAGGTATTACACCCAATTCATGTTACATTGGAAGAGAATAAAATATTCTAAATTCTACATTGTTGTTGGTCGATATTTGTAGGGTGAGCATCTACTCACAGTTCGATGAAAATGTAGGAAATCCTATGCTTGTCAATGGTGACGAGATAGATGAATGGAAAATGAGAGATTGCTATGGAAGGTTCCTCATCTTTAATAGCTGTGACGAAGTTAGAAAACTCGTGCTACTTAACAGCAGAACTAGCAACGAAATGTGGACTAGATTGAAGACACAGTTTTTACAGCGTGCAGCTGATAATAAACATCTTTTGCACAGAGATTTTCTCAATCTTCGACCGACACCCAGTCAAGACATAATGATCCACATCTTCGCACTAGAATCGATTGCTGCGGAACTTAACGATCTAGGTGTGAACATCACTGAACATGACTTAATTACCACGATCATTTGCAGTCTTCCTGCAAGATTTGGATTTCTCTCATCATCGTGTGATAATGTACCAAACAACGAAAGAACTATGGATGCCCTGCGAGCTAGAATTGTTTCAGAGCAAAGACATTGAAGTGAAAAGAGTGGAAGAAGAGGGAAACCACATCCCATCAAATGAAATCATGATCAATGCTCTTCAAGGATTTGGGAGTCAAAGAGGATCTTTGAATCGTAGGCTTCGAGGTGGTTGCAGTCGTGGTAGGGGTCCCCCACGAGATTCGTTTAATAGAAACAATGCAAAGTGTACCTATTGTGGGAAAAAAAGATACTACGAATTTGTATGTCGACTTCGCATTGCTAACCAAGGAGAGAAGCAACCCTCTCTGACTAAAAGACCCAATAACGATGGAGAAGGGAGTGACTCTCAGCGACGAGTGGATTTCTCCCTCATTTCCGATTGCTGTTTGTCAGCTATTGAGGCTGATGCTATTGTTCTAGACTCTGGAGCATCTAGAGACATGAGTGGAGAACGTTCATACTTCGTGGAACTGAGTGACATCACACCTGGTAGTTGGCCGATTAATGGCATTGGGGGTTAACTTCTTCATGCTGTTGGAATGGAAACCATCAAGTTGACTACCAGTGTAAAAGGAGTAAACGTCAATAGAGAATTGAAAAATGTCCTATGCGTTCCTGGTTTGGGGGTGACTCTGATTTCGATTGCTTGCCTTTCAATCTGTGGTTACACAATTTCCTTCAGTGGTCTGAATGCAACTGTTGAGCAAGATAGCACAATCATCATGACTGCGTCACGATCTAGTGAAACGCTCTAAAAGGTAGATGCAGCTGTCATCACTCATTCAGAGTCACCTTTGGCAGCCTCCACCAGTCAAACTACTCTTAATATATGGCACGAACGCCTTGGTCATGCAAATAAAAGAGCCATACAACGTTTGACTCCTGGAATCGGAGTCATGGGAATGCTTATTACACCAGGATCTACAAAGTTGAACACATGCTGTCATGGCTGTGAAATGGGGAAAATGCACAAGCTACCCTTAACCAACAGCAACACTATCTACCAGAATGTCGGAGAGTGTATAGTATCAGACCTCGTTGGCCCTATGTAAGTTGATTCGATTGGAGGTGCATGTTTTTAAGTTCTTTTTAAGGACGTGTACAGCAAGTATATGACTGTGTACTTTCTCAAACATAAATCAGAGACAGCTGACTGTTTCTCGATTTTATTAAGACTGTTCACCGCCACTGGCTGCCGTGTCCAACTTCTTCGATGAGATGGTAGAACAGAATACATCAACAACTATCTGAAAACTCAATTGACTTCGTTGGGGATACAACTACAAACTAGCACTACGTAAATACTGTCACCCTGGACCTTAACACACTGTATTTACTTGACACAGAAAAAAGAATACGCGGAATACAAGAAATGAAAGAGTTACACTTTACCGAACGTCTACAAGTCTAGCGGAAGAAGAGAGGAATGAGGGAGAAAATAGTGGGTTTTATACTAGCCTTGAAAATACGCCCTTTCCCTAAGGTTACCCGACTCTAATGTACTTTTTTATTCTATTCTGGAATTTCTACTTATTAAAGAGTAATGCCCGATGACATAACCACAAGTAACATTCGTAACTACAGCGTCGGCTGTAGCGTCTCTAGGAAGAGATACGAACATCTGCTATTGTCCCCCCGCGACAATACCCCCGAACCAAAAGGCATAGTTGAACGGGATCATTGGTCAACAGTCGAATTGGCTAGGCATCGGGCATCGGCATGCAAAAGAAATTCCGCTGAAATTGTGGGCTGAGGCAATCAACTACTCTGTGTATGTTTTGAACCGGACATAATCGAAATCTGAAACTCTTACTCTGTATCAGCGGTGTTTCGGAAAATCACCCGACATTTCGAACCTTCGCGTTTTTGGATCGGTGGCCTATTTCTTTACGCCTAATGTTCTGTGTCAGAAACTCGACCCTAAGGCGACAAAAGGCATCTATGTTGGTGAAAGTGAGGAACAGAAGGCAATTCGTGTGTTCGTTGAAGCAACTGGACGCACCCACCTATCAGGACATATCAAAGTCTATGAAAACTATCCATTTTGGTCGGTGTCTCTCTTGGGCGTTCCAACTCCACCTCCGACACCAAATATACCTATGGCCGATGTTGGAACCCCAGATGAGAGTTCTATACCTGTACCCATAAATACTCCTGTCATTCCTCCACAGATGGATCGTCCTGTTGCCCTACCGGTTCAGAAATCTCTTCGTGGTTTGGTCCCTAAGAAACTATTCCCTATAGAAATAAAAGGTGCGTGCGCAGTTCTTCATTCGCCTTCTTTATCCATGTCGACTTTCATCTCCATGACTTTTAAGGCCACTTCTTTGTTCTACGAACCGAAAACGTTCACCGAAGCCATGAGTGGAGCTGAGAGTGAGTTATGGCGCCCGGCTACAGATCATGAAATGGCGGCCCACATCAAGAATCAGACATGGACCCTTGTGCCCCTCCCTCCTGGTCGAACTTGAGTTCCCAGTGGCTGGGATTTTTAATTGAAAACGGACAAACTTGGATTACCTTGTAATTTTTTCGCTAAAAGCTACTGCCAGGTGAAAGGAGTCGACTATCAGGAATCGTTTGCTCCCGTTTTCGATATGATTCCCTCTGTGTCATTCTCGCATTGTTGCTGCTCGCGATCTTGAACTCATTCAACTCGATGTTACCACCACCTTCCTCAACGGCCTCATTGATAAAGTTATTTTGCATTGCTCAACTCGAGGGCTATGTTGTGCCTGGCCGTGAACTTGAAGTTTTCCGGTTGAATAAATTCATATATGGGATTTGCTAGGCGTCGCGCATTTGGAACAAGACACTTCATGTGGCCCTTATCAACTATGGTCCCGTCCAGAGCACCGCTGACCCATGTGTAGGGGAGACCATTCCCATGTTAGACAGTGTCCAAAAAAATAGATGAAATCGTGATAAAATTGTTTTTCTCATTAAATTGTGATTCTATTCACTTTCCGCACATGGTGCAGAAATTTGAAATACCTATTTCAATTACATTTCTGGTAGTGAATGAAATAAGAATGTATGCGAAAAATTCACAATTTTTTTTCTCTTGTTGCTACATTTATTAATATTTTTTACTATACTATTTACGTTTAGTTATTTTAAGTAACTAGCTGACTTATTCAAGGATGAAGTCTGAAAAGAAAAAAAATTTCATTCCTCCTAGTTTATTCGATATAAAAATTTTCTTAAATCTCTTTTTTTGGGGTCATATTGTACAAAAACCAGGGGTAAGATTAGACAATTAGTGGTAGTGTTTTGTGAGGGGCCAAATCAACGCGCTGAAAGACTAACACATAGTTTTGCTATAAATTGTTGAATTTTTTTACAATTAAATTTAGTAGGCGTATTTTAAAAAAGGTTGTCACTCTCTGGGCTATTTCTCTGAGCATCACAACATTCAAAACCTATATAAGTTAATGTAATTACATTAACTGACACAAATTCTGGTTAACCAGTTATCGATGTTACTTAGCTCCACCCCCCCCCCTATACTTCATTTATCAAAATCTTCTATCATAAGAAAACTGTTTTTCTTGCGATTTTTTCTTAAATTAATCTTACCTAAATCGTTCATTACATTAAGAGCTATGATTGACATTTGTTTCTGAAATTTAAGAACCAACTTTTGACCATTTTAGAACCACGTCTAAAGTGGGACAGGCGACCGTCCAATGCAACCCCGGTACAGGCAAAAAACACAAAATATTTAGAATGCCAACATCTTCTATAATTACCATTGTACAGTTTTTTTTTTCAAAAATCGTTGGGAGTGGTTGAGAGAAAGGGAAAAACTTGATTTGCAAAAAAAAAAAAGATCGCGTTAAAGGGATGGGACATAATAGGGAAAACCCGGACCTGTCCAAGGTGGGAACGGTCTCCCCTATCTTACCACATCACGCTTACCAGCTTCCTCATCATTGCTGTTTGGGTCGACGATGGCCTAGTGGCTGGAAGTTCTACATTGAGCCTTGATGCTATGGTTTCTTACCTCAATCAGAAGTTTGAAATCACCGCGGTACCTGCAGATTTATTTGTTGGCATTGTGCTCACTCGCGATCGAGCTAATCGACAGATTTATCTCTCCATCTCTCAGTTTATGGACAAAATCCTGACCAAAATTCAGCTCAATGCTGCTCTGCCGATCTCATTTCCGGTGCTGAAGGGTTCACCACGCCTGTCAATGTTTGCATCCCCATCTAGTCCTGCGGATGTCCAGACCATGGCTGATCTTCCTTTCCGTGAATTCGTGGGGTGTCTCATGTACGCGGCCCTCACTGTGCGCTTTGATATTGCCTTCACGGCCGGACAATTGGCGCAACATTGTCAAAACCCTGGTTTGGAACACTGGAAAGCTGCCATACGGGTTTTTAGGTATCTTAAGGTAACATTCAATCATCGCCTCTGCTTCGGAGGCTAAGGCTAGGCTAAGGCTAGTGTGACGAAGTGTGATGAAGGGGGGTAGAGGGGGTTTCAAAAATGGGACGTCGCACAATCGACACTAACGCCATCTCTTTGGGGAAAGTACCATATTCATCAGACTTAATTTCTCAATCTTCAGTTTTCTCGAAGTTTCAATACCGTGTACTAGTTTGTTTTTTATACAAGCTGTATATTTTCTATGGTCTAGTCTACAACCAAAACAAAAAAAATCGATTTCATCGATAAAATGGATAAAAACAAATTGTATCAGTCTTTTTATGACGCATATGTTAAAGCAAATCCTACAAAAACCAGAAAGGATTGCCAAGAATATGTAATAAAGAAATGGAATGAAATCAAAAATGATTCCAATTTGTCATCAAAATGTAATAACTTGTTGGCCCAATTTAAAGCGGTTGCCATGTAAAAAAAAGGTACACTTATGGGATTTTGGGGGAAAGAGTCGGGCAAAGCTTCTGCCTAAACGCAAGACAATTCTCTCCCTTTAGAATTTCTTCCCGACTCCCACCAATTCGATGAGCCAGATGATGATGCAGTTGTTGATAAGTCAATTAATGAAAAGCCTTCGGGGCCAACGAGCAGTCTGAACCAAAGTAACCAAATTGCTATCGTGCAATCGCAACTGCAAACTGAGATCAATGTTTTGAATTCAGAATTAACTGATTTGTATGAACGGGATAAAAAGGTTTACTTTCCAAAACGCAAGAAAAAGAATTCAAGTCCAAGAAGCTCAAGAAAATTGAACTAGAAAAGAAATTGAAGAAAAAAAGAGACGACCAAAGAAGATCACAAAAGGCTAGAGATGATAAAAAAAAGAAAGTTTGAAGCCATTTTAGAAGAAAATCCAGAAATAAAAAAGCTTTAAAGGTTCGAGATCAACCTGGTAGGCCACGATTAGAAGCCGATCAGCCGTTATTATTAAAGGCTATCGTCGATCTTGCTTTACATGGCACTGCATCTCACGAAAAAAGACAAAGTGATATTTATCGCAGTATTAAAACACGGGATCAGTTAGCCGATCAATTAAGAAGAGAAGGTTTCAAAATCAGTCGCAGTGGGCTTTACATTCGTCTTCTTCCCAATCGAAGCTCATCTCTCGAAGGCCAGCGGCATGTTTCTACTGTACCAGTCAAACTCATTAGAGCCCAAAACGACAAGCACGTAAAGCATATTGATGGCCCCTTTTGCACAGCCACAATCAGGCATTTGGAGGAATTGGCTTCGACGTTGGTCCCAGATGAAGTCTGTTTTATCAGCCAAGACGACAAGTGTCGGGTCCCAATTGGTTTGACGGCTGCTAACAAGCAAAGTCCCTTGCTAATCACGTCGAATATCGAGTCAGTCTACCCGATCACGACTGGGTTGTAGCTGAAAGGCACAAGCTGATACCTTCTGTCTATGGTGGGATAAATATTCAGCCAAATGGATTAGGAGATCGACAAGCAGTTAGTTATTCCGGCCCGACATATATCGCAATTAGATCCGGCAAGCACTCTTCGTCTACAGCATTTAGCCATGCTTTCGATTTCGAAAAGTTATTGCTTCTTCCCGAATTTGATTCTACAACAAAATCTGGAGTAGAACGTCTCGTCAAACCAATCTTCGTCTTCACTGTTGATGGTGGGCCAGACGAAAATCCCCCGTACCATAAAGTTATTAAAGTTGCCATTCATCATTTCATCAAGCACGACCTTGACGCTTTATTCATAGCTACCAACGCACCGGGCAGAAGCGCTTCTAATCGGGTGGAGAGAAAGATGGCCCCTCTAAGCAAAGAATTAAGTGGTCAGATTTTACCACATGATCACTTTGGAAGTCATTTAGACAACAGAGGTCAAACCATCGATCTTGAAGAAAAGAACTTTGCCTTTGCAGGAACAGTATTAGCCGAAATCTGGTCAAAAATGGTTGAAGATAATTTCCCGATGGTTGCCGAGTATGTCAATCCTGGAACTTCTGAGCTACTGGAGGCAGAATTGTTGAATAAAGATCAAAATTGGTGCGATGTTCATATTCGCTCTAGTCAATATTTCACACAAATAGTCAAGTGCGCGGACGTTAGGTGCTGCTCAAAACCCCGGAGCAGTTATTTCAACATTGTCCAAGAAAGATTCTTACTCCCACCACTCCCTTTCGTTCAAACGAGCGAGGGACTGCGTGTTCCAGAAAGTCCGAACGATATGTCTTCGCACACTAATTCCCCATCTTTGTTCTTGGCTCAGAGCTTGAAAATTGATCACTTGATTCCTCGTTCCGCCAACAAGTATAAACGGATTCCCTACGATCTTTATTGCCCATCTGTGCAAACTTCACTGAATGATTGAGTATGTAAAACGTGCAATCAGTACTTCGCCTCAATTGTGATGTTGCGTAGTCATTCGACAAAACATAAACAAGTCGCAGCCGTGCCCGCTAGAAGAGTATGGCCTACAAGATTAGCGGTTCGTAGGCAACGCGAGATAATGGTCATAATCGCAATTCAGGAAAATGGAGAAAGTGTCGACTGGTTTGATGAACAAGATCTCGATTTGACTGATATAGCTATTCCTTTTGAAGAACCATCAGCTAATACTCCTGCTTTTCCTGTTTTATCGATAAATGATCATATCCAGTCACCATGGGAGGAGGAATAATGTGATTCATTGATCAAAAATAACATTGTAGTTTGTTTTAATTATTATTGTTTAATGCGGGATTAATATCTGTTTTCGATCTGGAAGTATAAATAAAAAGAAATTTGAAATTAATTTTAGCTATTTTTTTATAAATTTTTTTGGGTGGGGTCAGCTGTTGTGACGACATTTTCAAGGGGGAGTCAGACATTTGTGACGAATAGTGACGAGGGGGAGGGGGGGGTCTAAAGTAGTCAAAAAAAGTGTGACGTCGTTTATGGACGGCTCCTCTAGGGGCAGCAGCACGATCTTAAACGGGATTGGGATAGAAAGGTACATGGTTGACCAAAGAGGTGTCCCTACCGCGAGAGGTTCCAGACCAGTCGCAATTCCGATTCCGAGCCACAGGGCGAGGAGTTCGAGGATGCACAGACCAACCAGGATTCTTGGAATTCGGAAACAAGGTGTGCTGTGGCGGAATGGGCATACGAGCCGGTAACTGCAAGTGAGCAGTGTGAGGGTGCTCGTGAGGTAGGGTACAAGAGAAGGATGAACGCACAAACCGGAGCGGGAGACGAGGAGTGACAGAAAGTGAGGGGTGTCGATCGCGATCAAGGATCGTGGACGCGACATGTAGAGTTCGACAACCACGAGTCGCTTATCCCGCAGGTACTAGTTCCCATTGTCCAGGAAAGGATCGACGCACAGACCATGTCACCATGTCAGCGGAAGTGAAGACGGTCGGAGGCGATCAAGTATCGAATTCACAGCGGAGGAAGTCGAACGACCCAAATTTACTCGCAACGCAGGGGTTGGTGACCGGGAACAAGAAGGAGGTGCGGCGGGTGTCAGCGCGAGTGGTAAAGGCTGACGACGGAAGACGCACGGTTGGCGTTGAAGTCGATATCACTGGGGTCTTCAACCGATCGTCAGGTACCGACAGCGGACAGCCGTTGGAAGTGAGGGACGACGAGGCGGAAGGGTGAAGAGCGGATTGGGAAAGAAGAAGCCCGAGGGAAGGCCTACAGGCTAGGGTGTTTAGCACTCCACTGGAAGCAGCAGCGGTGAGACGAGGACGAGTTGAACTCAGCGTCGCGAGATCCTCAAGCCAACAGTCTCTGGAGGATCCCGAACTAGATTGGTACCCGTTTTTGGAAGAAGAGGAAGATATGGCGGAACGCCCAATGTTCCACTACAAGGCACGCGAAAAGTTCCGAGGCACGTCAAAAGAGAACGCAATTGAGTGAATTGACCGATTCGAATGGATTGGTCGTCACAATCGATAGTCCAACAACGATCTCGCAAGGGCTATTGACGTGTCGCTCGAGGGTGCGGCCTACAAATGGATTGTAGTGCTTTAGGCGAGAAATGCCCATCCGGAGCACTGGGAGGACCAGATGATTCAAGTAGCCACGAGGGACGACGAGCCAGCGCACCCCAAAGAGGTGTGGGGGCTCAAGACGTTGTTCTTGAAGCAGTTCATGGCGGTACACCTGAATCGACAGACTGAAAGAAAACTGCGCATGAGAGTCCAAGGAAAAGACGAAGACATCACGGAATACTACCATGATGTGATGGACATGTGCCATATTGTTCAGCCCGACATGGCTGAAGAGGTGTTCATTGATCACCTGTTCACCTGTATTAATAAAAATAACTAGGAAAACTGTGGAAAACATACTTCATACTACTACGGGATCTTTATTGAACCAGGTTGTCAAAATCTCGCTGTAATCCGCTTTCAACAGTTCTTTCGTAAAAATGATGAGGCTATTTACTGACACTCTCCAGCTCCATGATGTAGTTTCAGAAAGGAACATCGTCGCTGGTAAATCAGGTAACTGCTATGCGTGAAATCCCTCCATTTCGTCAAAAATGAAAAGAAACTTTTCCAGTTTAGCCTTTTTCTGATACCAATTCATAAAATTGATTGCTTGAGCACAGGTCCGACTGTTCATAATGTAGATATCATTCATAAGCTTACTGGCGTGCTCTTTTTTTTCTCCTCTTTTCTTTCAAAAATTTTTTTGTTGGAGGTTAAGCCTCCCATTAATTTTTCTTTTCTTTTTCTCTTGGTTATTCTCCGCTGTAGCGGAGCACCTCGGGTCTCCAGAACTATTCAAAAATTTGAGACTTAGAAAAAATCAAGAGGGCGCAGAGGAGGGCTGCAGGCTTGGAGAAGCCGTTGACAGGGCCCAAACTCCCGAGGCAGTTTCGCAACACCCCGGAAGGCCGGCGAAAAATCCAACAATACAATCGCCACGCTGAAGCAGCTGCTGCAGCTAACCACGACGACCAAGCAACAACCACGTCCCCTTTGGAGTCCCTCCTGCCAATACTGGTGAAACATGTGCCGCTATCGGAGTTAAAGGAGGCCCTAACTCCTAAGTACTCCGGCGACATCCGGTACAAGCCAACCGAAGTAGGAGGAGAAGGAGGAACACCCCACCAACTCCAAGTGGGCAACACGAGCAACACCACGGGCCTTCAAACGCTACAGCCCCAAATAAGAAAAATTTAATTGCGTTGTCCCTCCAGGAGGATCCCGAACCAATTCTCCCACCCAATTTTGGGCACAACGCTACCATCACGCGCTATATCGAGGAGAAGTACGGCACACCGGTAATTTTTGGAAGTGGACGTATATGGCACAACCCGCTGAACGTCCCACACGACGACCCGACGCCACCAAGTTCGCCTGACACCCGCCCTAAATTCTGGCCCAAGAGTATCCTTGACAACCCGAACCCGGATCCGACCCTGTGATCAACCCGTTCAAGATCCAGGTTTAGAAAGCGGTTCAGGTTAAGAAAGAAGAGGAAGAGAATATAGAAAAAGAGAAAGAAGAGGAAGAGAATATAGAAGAAGATGAAAAAGAGGAAGAGAAATAGAGAAAGAGAAAGAAGAAGAAGAGGAATACATAATCATAATTCATGCAGATCTAGACGATCTTATCGATCTCTACAGACCTTTGTGACTTTTCTTCTCAAAATAAATAAAAATTCTAAATTTAGTGTTGCCATTTACTTTATTTATATTTGGAGCGTAATTTCACAATTACACTCGACAAAAACAAAAGACTTCCTTACATATTTAGAGATAAGCAACACTTATCTCTAATTACAATCTATACTAATCTTATACTTTAATTTCGAGTAAGCGGATGCCATCTAGCGTTTAAAATTCCAACTACTTCGTCTCTCTTTTTCACATTTTCACTCTAACTGAACGCAAACGCCATATGGCGTTCAGAATTACAAATCTTTCTCTCTCTCTCATTTATTTCTTATCTACTAACGCCTTCGCAATCTGGCGCTCAGAATCGCAAACTTTTTCCTTTTCTAAAATTTCAAACATTTTTCATCAGAGCGTACTGCCTTCGCCATCTGGCGCCATTTGAAACTGTTCCCTTTTTTTTGGTTTTCTCAAAATTTAACAATTTTTTTCTAAGAAGCAAACGTCTACGCCATATAGCGTTCAAAATTACAACTCCTTTTTAAACGCTTCGAAAATTTTAGTTTTCTCTTTCAATTAAAGGCTTACGCCACTTAGCGGTCAAAATACCCACTAATTATCATTTCTCTTCCAAGAATTTCAAAATTTTCATTGTTTTCTTAAAAGAATTGCATATTAATGCCACCTAGCCGTCAGAAACAATGCTATGGTGAATCTTTTTTAAATTTTCATAATTTCTTCTTCGTAACTCTTGAAACCTTGCTTTGAATTCTTTATGTCATTGAAGGAGCCGTCTCTTAGGCACTTCATTAAATGTCCAATTATCTTAGATCGTGTTAAATCATCGCCCAAACTTCGTGACATCATCTATAACTGACAACAAAGTCGGTGCAAGCACTGTCCGTGCTCTATGTTACCGAAAGCCAGAGTTGCCACGAGCGCGCTCAATTTTTAAGCGCGCAAAACTCAACTAAAATGAGTTGTGTGGGGCATCGCTCAAAAAATAATAAGCGGTGCACGCTTATCTTCCCGCTTTAACTTGTTAGCGCTACCAAGCGCATTCCACAGGAAGTCATTGTACTTTTCTTTGACTTCAAGCGCACTTGTCAATGCGGTTGTCACGCAGTTGTCAGTTATCACTTCACTTCCTGTCATTTAGAATTCGATTTGAACTGTGAAATTAGGAAGAAATAAATTTCCTTGTACTTAAGTCGTGAATGAATGCAATGCCGGATGAAACGTCTGACCAGGAGCTTCCTGAACATGATAGTGCAAATGTAGCCCAAGTTGAAACTGCAAGGGGAAATGTGAGGTAACTTAAAAGTGCATGCCACGTTTTATATGTACAGATACTTGTAAGCGATTTGCAAATATTTTTCAATGCTAAAATTTTATATTTGTAATTTATAGTATCACTGACAGTAAAGTAGAACTTCCATCAGAGTTTTTTTAATATATGGGTGATTCAACAGACCAAAAACCTGGTTTGTATAAATGCCTCTTCAAAGGCTGTAAGTTAAAGAAGAAAAAAGATGGGACACCAAAGTATCTTGTAGTCAAGAATGATTCAAGGTGTAATGGAAAGCGCCAT
Organism: Daphnia magna; assembly: GCF_020631705.1. Taxonomy (NCBI): domain Eukaryota; kingdom Metazoa; phylum Arthropoda; class Branchiopoda; order Diplostraca; family Daphniidae; genus Daphnia; species Daphnia magna. The sequence goes on from NC_059183.1 coordinate 10,658,997, forward strand.
TATCTGATAAGCTATTAGTACTAATATTATAGGAATTGCAAATACTATATTGTTGTTGTTTCACTAGTCACATGATCCAAACAATGAACTCGGACTTAGAGAAGAGAAATTCGGCTGTTTTCGAGATGATTAGTAAAAACAAAATTGCAATTGTGGATCGTGCTCCAACTATTCAGCATATTCTCAAACAATCGGACTTTGATAAATACGTATTGGTAAAAATAATTAACAGTTAAATATTTTTGTTCTGGATATTAATCAATTTTTCCTTTTTTCTTTGAATTTCCTAATCATGGATGAAATACCTCTTCATGAAGTTCAAAATTAAGGATTCAAGTTATTTATATCTAATGCAGCTCCTCATTTAAAGACATATGGACGAACGTTCTACACCATGTTACTTGAAAAAGAATTTGCTAGCAGACAGCAGCAACTCAAACAAGTATTATTCAATTGCAGTGATGCTGCCACCACTATTGAGGCATGGACATGCAGTAGAAGTTCATACTTAGGTGAAACAGTACATTGGTTTGACAAGACCAGCGTGAAACGAAAGAGTGCCTGCCTTGCATGCCGTCGCATAAAAGGACGTCACACGCATGACGTTTTGGCCAAACTGATCGAATCAATTCATGAAAATCAGGATAAATTGCGTGGTTCAACGACGGATAATGGTTCTAACTTCATTAAATGTTTTCAAGAAAAAGGTGTGCTTCATCTACGCTCCCGAATTATGAAGAAGACGACAATCAAGATTACGATGATGATTCTGAGGATGAGGGGACGGTATATTTTGAAACAGGATAGATATTGAATGACCATTCAGGAGCCACACCATTGACAAACGAAAATGTGACACTACCTGTGCACAGACGGTGTGCTTGCCACCTACGCAGTTTAATTTCGAAAAACGAAGTAAAAAAAATCTAAGACTACCTATTCGAACAATTAAGGTCAACTGTTTTCGAGAAACTTCATAAGACATGGAAGAGGCAAAGTTCCAGTTCTTTAAATTCCGACATTATCATGCGGCACTTAGGTAAACTCTTCGTTATTCGAAACGACACGCGTTGGAATTCGGAGTACTCTGCTGTAAGCGGTTTTGTTCGATTATTGAAGAAGAAAAACCGTTCATTGAAGAAGCTGTTTGAAGAACTGAAGCTTGATTTCATTACTCCAAATGAAAATGAATTTTTAAAAAGAAAAGGTTGTCGTCATGAAATATATGTGTGAATCATTGGACATATTACAGGTTGACAAACATATTGGAATGGGGTATTTATTACCTACTTTTACTGTGTTGAGAAAGAAGTTGATGTCTCTTAAGGATGACACTTCTATCACTCTTTGCCAGGCTTTAGTAAATCGTCTATTGGATACGATTCACTTTAGGTAAATTTTTGGTTTTTATAATACCAATTGTTGTGTGGTATTCAGAATGTTTGTATATTTAATTAGGTTCGACAAAATGTTCACTGACAACGAGCTTCGACTAGCAACGATAACAAATCCCATGCTGTAGCTCTCATGGCTAGAGAAAGATGAAGATATTGAACGTGCGAAAAACTTGTGAATATAATCGTCTAAAGGGCATTCCACAACAGTCTTCTTCGTAAGTAAATCTAGAATTTAATAGATAAAACCCAAAAATTAATGGACAGAAAATTCATTTACAGATCAGATGACAGCAGTGACGGTTCTTCATCTTCTCTATCTGGCCCAAGTCCAAAAAAGCAACGAAGGAAGAATTGTTTTTGCTTCAATCACAAAGAAAAGAAGCAAGAAGCGATCTGATGATGAGATCGATAACTACCTCAATTTGTGTGACAGCTTGGATAAATTGTATGACTTTCCAATTATCCAACAAATTTATAAGCAACATGTTGATTTTCACTTACACTGTTGTAATGATTCTTATTTCAATTTTTTAAAAGACGCTATAACGTGACACTTCCATCTTCTGCATTAGTGGAAAGACTTTTCAGCCAAGGAGGTCTGATTTACTCTACAAGACGTATGAAAATGACTGACATACACTTCGAGATGTTGCTGTTCTTAAAAGTGAACAACAAGATTGTCAAAGACTGGTGAGATGGTGATTTCGCGACTGAAACACCGATAAAATCAGTCATCACAAGTCTTTTTCACTGTTGTCTTATCTCTTGTCTTGATTTATTTCACCAATAAAAACAACGGAAACTGAACGTCCAAGTTTTAAATTTAGGCCTACACTCTATTTCTTTTAAATTTGCAGTTACATTAAAAAGTAAAAACCAAATAAATCACGCACCATTGATTATTGAATGTATAATACTGTCACACGAGTTGTATTTGAACAAGAACAAATGAATACAACAAGTGATGACTTAAATCTAAACAATGGTTTTACTCGAACAAAAAGGGATAACCATTACCAAAAGTTGGAGAAGCATCTGAAGACCTCTAGGGAAACCAGGGAACTCGTCTTTTACCAAATGTTACGCTTGTATTTATACTGCTATGCTAATTACGCCCCTTCCGGAGCGCATGTCTCCGTATCTACTTCTAGCGCTGATTATCTGCAATGATTCATTCCCACGGTCGCAGCGTAGTTCAATGAGCGGGTGAATCATCTCTGTGAAGAGATAAACATTTACCCTTATTCACCCACGACAGGTCCCCCTTCTTCAAGACAGGCGACCCGACTGTACTAATCTACCTACTAATCTACCTACGATAAAGCATGAAGGTTATCCTTGTTAACACTAACTATTACACCAATGTAAAAAAGGGAACTGATAGCCAATGATTGTGATCAACGAAGGTTATTGAAACTGAATAAAAATCGGGCACACCCTTTCTGCTGACACAGTTCATTTTCAGTCTTGGTGTGATACAGGTCTTCCAAGATGTTCACCCTTTCCGATGTATTGTCCGATTGGCGGTATTTTGACGTTGCTATTGTGCGCTTCGCTGAGATTGTCTTCCGTAATCCTGTGAGCCGGTACCGTCGCCTCAACGTGAGTGATCGAAGGCTGTTTGCCACACTCCTAAACGAGGCTAAGGAGACGGGTACCTTTTTGGATTTTACACCGTTTTCAGGGGAAGTTTGGGAATTGGACTTCTATTACAGGTATGTTTCCCTTTGTATTCTAGGAAATTTCTTCCTCATGATTTTAACTTGTTTGTTTTTTTTCTTTTTTTTTCTTTACTACGTATCTTGGCTAGGCGAAGTATCGCGATTTTTATTCCCACAACTATGCTAGACTTCTGTGGTGGCTGGAGCCAGGTGAGGATGTTTATCATCCAACCCCACGACATTCCGACTTCCATCCAGAAGTTTTGTTCTCCACGGTGGAGGCTCGGCTGGTAGCCCGCTTGGTCGCGCAGGAAGTTTTGAACCTCTGGGGGGAGAATATGTAATCTGAAGCCTTATAATTTTTTCCTTTGTCGATTGCGATCCGGTATTCCTTTTTTGAAATTTCGATAAATTTTTTTAACACAACTCTTTTTCTCTTGTTTCTACGCTAGAGGACATTTTAGGCTTAGTTTGACGCAATGGTACATTATTACTATAGGTGCATAATAACTACGGGAAAGTGAATTATTGTTTTACAGGTTCTGCATTTCCAACTCCTCCCTCCCGCGGTCTTCGGGTGGTAGGCTGACCACATCGTGCTGTTTGTGAGCAGCCAACCTCGCACTAAGTAGGTAAAATTTATACCCCAAAAATATGATTCCCATGCTCAATACTACAGCTACTATTATTAATTCATAGGGATATCGGGTAGAAGATGTTTCCATCTGTTTATCCACTTCGGTCACGAGGTTGTGAATTTGTTCCCCCGTCATTTTAGCAACTAACCTGGCGCGGTCATTGCGTTGGAGTAATTCACAAATGATGTCTATCAAACTCGTGTTCTCCCGCGGGATTTCGTTGATGGCGTGCTTTCCGCTGCTGTTACTGGTTGGGTCCTGAGAAAAAACGTTGACAGATGGCAGCACCGCCGCTTGAAGGTTCGGGGCTTCTATGCTTCCTTCCATGCTGGCTGGGAAGACCCAATCTTCTGTTCTCGTCGTACAAACCAAAGGTACTTCAAAAATATTCGAACCACTGGTAATGTTACCGGTTCTTAGGGGT
>NC_059183.1:10663216-10776644 GCF_020631705.1 Daphnia magna
GTTTTGTTCAATTTACATATGTTGCTTCCCTAAAGAAAACGCAAATCTTATTTTGCTGCGAGAATAAGTAGAAAGTTTTATTACAAAATAATATATTCTTCGCTGACATACTGTAAAAAATTCAGTCAGTTTTCAAGAATAGTAGTTAGCTGACAAGAGTCATGGCGTCATAAATCAGCTCCATTTTCTTCTATACCTTTGATTCAGTAAGTATTTTGTTTATAATCACCTTTTGGTGTAAGCTCACAATGAAAATCCATCCCAATCCAGTTGTTCAGGCTCCACCAGGAATTTCTGCTTTCTTTGACAAAATGAGCATCGTTTACACATTCATGTGTTTTATGCCCAATTCATCATCTGAAATTTAAAAAAATTAGAAAAGTTCACAATGGGAAGAAAGTGCTCTCTTTGGTAAAGAATTATTTAGGCTTTCCAGTTGCATTGTGGCTACATTATGTCTGATTTGTTAGAATACTTCCCAATCACTTTTGATTATCCAATGGGGTGAAGGTGTATAGACACTATTCTTTTACCCTCCCTCTTCTCATTTTCTATCATTATAGTGTTTTAGACAGATTTTTTTTTCAAAAGTACATTACCTCCATAGATTGTGGGAAATGCAGAAGGATAAAATTGCTCAAAATATCATTCATCGTATCAGGAGAAATAAAAATACCAGACATTTCCAATCCTTTGAGTGGTAGTTGAATGTTTAAATTCCAAATAAATAAAACAAAAGTCAAATACTTTAAGAGAAACATTTAGTTTTTTAACTAAACTGTTGCCGTTTTGCCCTTACAATTTTATACGAAAATTAAGAAAGGCTACTTCTCCTGGCATAGCTTATAATTCTTATATTACGTTAGGCCTAAAATACTGCATATTTACTTAGGCAGATCAGTAAGACTGCAAATGGAGTGATTATCTGAATCCGGGCCAGTCTGTATGGACCTTGTTTTATTGTTTGTTTTTTTAATTCAAGTTGATTACAGATTTGACAAATTACAATGAGGAAAATGAATGTCTTTTGAGTTAAGATGAAGGCAAAAGAAGCGAGTGCTGAAAAACGAAGTTGGAGTAGAAAAATACTAAATTATTCTAAGAAATTTAAATTTGACATCCCACATTATGTTTTTCAATCACGCTTTTCTAGATACGGTCAATGACAAATCGGTTAAGGGTAAGTACTAGGCTCCTTAAATATTTTCCAAAAGAAATTTTTCCAGCAACGTTTTCAATTCAATTTGTTTACAATGCTCATTTTCAGATAACTACGTCATATTTACTAGCATTCTACTCAACAACAATTATTGATAAAAACATACAAGTAAATATAAAAAATATCTCGTTCTTTTCTTAACGATCGACGAAAGTTTCCAGGCAGGCATGCGTCAATATTTTCCATCCCGACTAACCGTCCTCGCAAGACATTGCCCGTCGCTGTAAGAACCCATAAAAAAGCTCTAAAACAATGGGTGTTCGGACATATAAGGGCGAGTAATGTATATGTATTGTTTAAGCATCGCCCCACTATTTTCCGGTATTAGGGTCGGGTTTCGGGACTGACCCCTATCTGTCACTTATTTAATATATCATGATGTCGACTTGTTTCATTCTTGGAGGTGTGAACAGAACAGACCAAAAGGACTCTTGCTCACTCTTTCACCAAAAATAAATAGCTTAGGAGAATATAATCTTTCCTTTTTGCAACAACGGCGTATTTTACGACCCCTATTTTTAGAGATGAAGTCCCCAATCCCAAAGCGTGGCTTTTAGGATAATATCGATTACTAGTCCGGTTGGAAACAAACAGTTCTAATTTGAAGGGACTGTAAATTTGACATCCTTTGGACGTAAATGTGGGACTGAATTTGAAATGGAAAGCTATGTCTAGGAATTCGATAAAAGGATATAGTGTGGATATCCCACTAATCCATTTTTGGAACGAAAAATAAACTGACACTATAATGACTCTAACAGGGATGTCCTAGGAATGAAGAATTCTTATGAGTTTGGGATAAGACTGTTTTCGTCTTCTATATATCTAAGTGGGACCAATCAAAGGAGGTATTGCTCAGCTCGTCCCAGGGATCCCAACGATCCAACGGATGAAGACTTTTACGTCCATGGGACGTCCAATTCAGGACAAAGTGACGTTCAGGGATATCCCCATATATTGTGAGGATCCGCCACCCAAATCAAATTCAAACGGTGTACGTGCTTCTTTTATTTCCCTTATCTCTCAGTCCAGACTTGCCGTGATTGAAATAAATTTATTATCACGGTCAAACTCAAACTAAAAAAATTAGCGATCGATTAACTCGTTTTGAGATGAGTTTGATCGCAATCAAACTTAAAAATTCTGATCGAACTCAACTTAAATTTGGGACTCAACGCTTCTTATTTCACGCCATCTACTGATAATATATAGAACTATATTCCCATAATTCTACTCCTAAATTCGGCTTAATAATTATACTGTCATAAGTTTTTCAAACTGTTCGTAGTACTTTCTGTGGTATTTTGTCTTTTTACATTTCAGTTTTACTCTTTGACAGGGAATTGAATTAGATTAACGATCACAATTTCCGAGCTATCTGTTCAGGGCGATTTTTAAAATGAGAATAGTGATCCCTAATTCCAACGTGTCACATGAAAATGCCAGGTAACAATTTGTAATATTACGATAAACTTGATTTTGTTCTTTCACATTTATATTTGTACTTCTATAGCATGAATGCAACCACTGTAAAGAAGCTAGTAATTTCTGAAATATTTTTTTTATTTGTTGGGAATGTCACTGGCAAACATGCCAGTCTGTATCGGTGTCTGTTTTCTGGCTACGTTCAAAAGAAAAAAAGGATGGCACTGACAAACTGCTTGTTGTTTCTCATTGTTCTTGACATAATGCGAAAAGGCATTTTTGGTAATATTTTTGGTTGCAATCATAATGCATGTAATATATGATAACTATTTCAGTGTTTCCCTTATTTTCAGAAACATGATCCAACTCAAGAACTTGGCCACGTGAAACTTTGGGATGATGCTTCAAGCATGTAACGTCTGAGAGTAATTACACAGTTACTCTCTCGACTTCTTTGTCAGCAAATAAAGGTATAATAATTATCCAAGAAAACCTTGACAGTTGGGTGGTGGTAAGTTACAACATTACTCGATGTATGTTTTTCTGATTCTGAATTGTTGTATGATTTTTTTCAGAATTACCTCATTGTAGACGTGTCGTCTATAAACACTGTTGAAAAGCCGGGTTTCAAGCAACTGGTGTCTAGTCTCGCACCAAATTTAGTTTTACGTGGACGCACATTCTTCACCAAAAAAATAGAGTTGGAATTCACTGAACGAAGACAACAGTTGATTGATGTGTTAAGCAACTGTACAGACGCAGCAACGACGATTGAGGCATTGACGCAGAAGATCATATATCGGTGAGACTATCCATTGGTTTGTAGACGATCCTTAAAGCGAAGAAGTGCCTGTCTTCGCATCCGCCGGATAAAAGGTCAACATACTTATGATGTCCTGACAACTATAATAGAAAACCTCCATAAGGAGTACTCAGTTATAGACAAAATGCGTGGAGCCACAACCGATAACGGTTCGAACTTCGTAAAGGCGTTCCATGAGAGTAGTGAGGCATCAAATGTGCCAAAATATGAAGATGACGATTTCGAACAAAGTGATGAAGAAGAAGAATTGTTATATTTCGAAATTGGAGACCTAATCGACGGTCGAATCAGGGAAGACCATCTGTCAAGCAATGTAAATCCCACTCTGCCGCTACATCGCAGATGTGCCTGCCACATTTTAAGGTTAATTGCAAAGGCTGACATATTGAAGATTCCTGATCCAACCTTTCAAGAATTAAGTCAAGTTTTGTTAATTCTGACATTATATCATAATGCACCACATTAGACAACTGTTCATCTTAAAAAACGAGATAAGATGGAAATCTGAATACTCCGCCATACGGTGCATTGTCTGGCTCTTGAAGAAGAAGAATAGATGCATGAAGAAATTTTTTCATGAGCTTAGTTTAACTTTGTTTATCCCTAACCAGGAACAATACTTAAAGGAGTATACCAAAGTAATGTGATATTTTACCGAAGCATTAGATGAATGGCAAGGGGGAAAAGAATATTGGTTCGGGTTATCTCCTTCCCACAATTTCTCTTTAAAAAAAAATCAGCTGCAAGACGATGCATCAATCACACACTGCCAGTCACTAATAACTGGAATTCTTGATGCGATCCATTGTAGGTAACTTAATTTTAATCTCTTGTTACTCCAGTTAGAGTACCACATAGTTCAATGGATAACTAATAATGATTTTGTAAATATGTACAGATTTGAACATATGTTTGCTGACAACGAGCTTCATTTGGCAACACTTACCGATCCTTTCTTTAAATTGTCCTGGTTGGATAATGAAGATGAAATTAGACGCGCCAAAAACTTACTAAAGGGAGAATACGTTCGCTTTCAATGAATATCCAATGAGACCAAATCGTATGCTATTATATCAGTTGCATATTTAAAATTTTGAAGAAAGTAAATTTCATAATATTTATTTGGAAAATTCAGATGAGTTCAGTGACGGAACATGTTCGTCAATTTCAGATCCTAGCCCGGAAAAGAAACCAAAATGTACTAAGGATTTCTTTGCATCAATTACAAAAAAATACTAAGACCAAAGTTATTGATGAAGTGGAGACTTTTTAGAAGTTATGTGGGAATTTCGACGATCTAAGGAATTATCCAACGATTATGAAGATGTATAAGTATGTGACAACACGTTACTGTGTGTAACAACATTGTAATCTCATTATTTTTTTAGGCGATATAACGTGACTTTGTCATCTTCGGCCGCAGTCGAGAGGCTGTTTAGTCAAGGGGGATTAATATTTACCCCAAACGACTATAGTTGACAGCAGTGTTTCGGATTTTTTTTAAATCAAATCCAATCCAATCAAATCCAAATCCTCCCGGATTTTTAAAAGATTTGGATTTGCCTTATTTTTCAATGGCTTGGATTTGGATCGGATTTGATCCCCACAAAAAAAAACCCGGATTTTTTCAAATCAAATCCAAATCCTTTATAAAGATCTGTTTCGGATTTTTTCCAATTTAGAATTTTTTTCCTGTACCACCCAGCCACTGTTTAGTATTTACCTTTCTTGTCGTCTGCAGACTCTGCACTTGATCCTCTGTAAGACCAGACATTTACTCTTTACCGTTTTATTAGATTGAAAAATTTCGTGATTTCCTCAGCGAAATATGAAACTTATGAGTCCTGTGACTCCTGTCAAACACAAATGATGAATTGTGGCTAACTCTTTTTTTTTGCTCTTTTCACCATTGTCAGTCAGAATACTCAGAAATAAAAAGATTTAATCCAACTAGAGAAATCTAAAGGAACCTGTTATTATAGTTTTAAAAAAATATGGATTTTGTAAGAAATCAAAAGTCGAACAGACTTTTTAGCAAAACTTCTATTAAAAAGTAAACTAATCCAATTAAGTCTTGGATTTTTATTTGATATTAAATTAGGGATTAAAGTAAAAAAATTTAAAGGAAATTTTAAAAATTTTTACCTTGACACAGAAATATGTAGAAGAACTTGTATGTAACTATGTGTTACATGTTGCAATCATAAAATTAACAATTGATTGTGAATTGGATTGGATTTGGATTGGATTTGGATCGGATTTGGATCGGATTTTCTCTAATTTAAAATGATTTGGATTTGGAGTTGGATTTGGATTTGATTTGGATTTGACGGATTTCAAAACACACGCAATGATTTGGATTTGAGTCAAATCCGGCAAATTTAGAAAATCCGAAACACTGGTTGACAGACAAACATTTTGAAATGTTGTTTTTCTTAAAAATGAACAACAATATGTTAAATAAATGGTAAATAAAAAATTAAAGGTGATTCAAGAACCAAAGTTTTATGTCTCATTGTCTCTTCATTTATCAACGATTTTAAGGTCTAGAAATTTCGGCATGTTTATTTTATTACCCGCTAGATGACGTATTTTTAATAAACGTAAAAATTGATCGCAAATATGAGATTGAGCGAACTCAAAATTATTGTAAGTAGAGTTGATCGTGCGATCAACTCATTCCATGATGAGTTTGAGTTCACTAAAAAAATTGATCAAACCGCAAGTTTGTCTCAGTCATTACCCTGTTTTGACCCTAAGTTTCTTGCCCCGAATGACCCCTTTTCTAATTTTTTTACCTTAACGGTAAACCCAGCTGTCTTCCGCCCGACTTTTTATTTTGAAACCGTCTAACCTCATTGGACCTTAAATTCTGTTCTCTGTCTTGCCGTATAAAAAGTGGGACCACCTCCACTTGAAGGAGAGTCAGGAGTGAGGCATCACAGCAAGAAAGAGAAAGGAACAAAAAATCGTCGTGAATTTCGACCACCTCGGTGACTGCGACGACCAGCCCGGGTTGAAACATCTGGACCAAGTGCAGCCTTTACACTCGATCTTATACTAGGCCCTTCAAATGGAATGAGATCAACCTATCTTTGTACATAAAACTACCCGGGTAGAGGGAAACATTCAACTGTGAGTTCTCCCTAAATAAATAAATAACAAAAAATACGCGGCGCTAGGCGACGACCAACGCGCCTCACACGCTGTACACCAAGCCGAAAAAATCACAGAATCTAATCGGCCGTGGCCAAAATTACGAAACGAAGCAGTCTACGCTGCACAAAAGTGCCATTGCTCTTCGTGCAAAGGAGGCGAGTGCTTGTCTTCCCAGCCGCCTAACTATCCATCTCCAAGGCCGCACGGAAACTCGACAAAGCCGACATTGGAAGATCAATATTGCCAATGAAACCTATCCAATTTATTTCACAACTATCTAAGTCCCACCAGCTCTTACAGAATTTTTTCACCTAAAGCTAGTTCCCTTAGATTTTGACATCCCTGATATTTATATAGACTGTGGCAAAAAGTCAACCAACCTCGCTTCTATCCTTCCCCTACCTCCATTTCAAACTAAACAGAACATCCTAATGATAAACAATTCAATTTTTTTTTACTTAGAACAGCCGACGTTTTATTGAAGCTATTACATCGTTTCTTCCTTTATTGATATTTCTGTTTGCGAAGCGGTGTTCTAGGTTTAAGCACACCTGGTACAGAGGCAATTCTATTTGTACCGAGCCCAGGGCTCGAGGTGGTACGAATTTCTTTCAACGGAACACGCCACACCGAGCTCCGCGATCATAGACGTCCGCGTGACTTCTCCTTTTTCGAATTATTTGTTTTGTTCCTGTAAATCTGTTTTGAAGAGACCGTCTAGGTTTAAACATTTTTCATTCAGATTTGTTTAATCAAGCTCCACGCTTGAAGGTGCACATATTTTCTTCGACGGTACAAGCCACACCGAGCTCCACGCTCTCAGACGTACGCGTCACTACTCGTTTGTAGATGAATTAGTTTTCTTCACCGTATTTCGTTCCAAGTAAAAAATTATCATTTTATCTGAGTCGATTGTCCTGCGGCGGTCGCTTTATGAACTTGATCCATTGTAACGAAGACCAACGCAATAATGTTCATCAAATACTTCTGTTTAAGTTGTCATCTCCCTTCAACTGGATGATGTACTGTTTTGAGAAAAGAGATTGTGAGATACAATCTATTTGGACATTGGGGAGCCATGTCAGGATCAACCGACTAAATCAAATTTAAATGATCAAATTGAACATGCTTTTTTTATTTCCCTTATCTCTCAGCTATTACCCCGTTTTGACCCTAAGGTTGTTGCCCCGAATGCCCCCCTTCTAATTTTATTATCTCAACGGTAAACCTAGCTATCCTCCGCCTAACTTTTTATTTCGAACACGTCTGACCTCATTTGACCTTAAATTCTGCTCTCTGTCTTACCGTATAAAAAGACGGACAGCCTCCACTTGAAGGAAAGTCAGGAGTCAGGCGTCAGGCAGAGGTGTCGTGTCTAATTAAAGAGCAGGTTTTATGCGGGGACATTACAACCATGACAGTGGTGGGTATAGGATCAGCCATTTATGTTATATCACCAGACTTATTGAAACACACACTTACTTTCCGGAGCAATGGCATGGTCTTATAGTACTTGCCAACGGAACAACATTAGCAAACAATTTTTCAGATCGAATACACCCACTTAAATGTTAGTTACATCGGGTGAACTACCGCTTGAGGAATCACATGACCAATAATCCAACTCCTAAAATATCATAAGATTATAGTTATTACCATATGCATGATTCCAGCTTTGGCAGTGATTCCAGTTTCTACGACGCTTTGTGCTGAACCAACTGCCATGCCCTTGTTCATCCCCTGTAAAAAAATTATTGACTACAAAAACACTATCCGTAGGACATGCTATGCTTTTGGATAACATCCAGTCGATTCCAGTCACGAATTTCTCCTCTGTTCCAGTTTTGTTAGACGAAGGATCGACGCTAAGAACTATACATCCATGTAGAGACGGAGTGGTTCCGTGTAACTTCGATGAAACAACTACTGAAAACATCCCACAGAACGATAGCAAATTGGCAACACCCAGGAAAAAAACTACTTGACTACTTTGCGGCAAATGACAAACCCATCGGATATTTTTCAACGGTGGAATATCAAACAAATATGAAGGAAGGAGAAGCACTAATTTGTCAAAGACCACATTCCAGCACATGAAAAGCTCGCAAGATTATCCAAAATCTATCGGAATACATGTTCGATACGGGCCTCATGGAACCTTATTATAGTCCTTAAATGCCACCAGCAGTTCTGATTAAGAAAAAGATGGTTTGTAGAAATTCTGTGTTTTCTACTGCGACCTCAACGAAGTGATCATCAGAGACGTGTACCGGTTATCACGACTTATTGGCATTCTAAGCAAATTGGAACGATCAGAATACTTTCCATAACCGACTTACAATCTGGATATCACCAGATATTTTTACGTAAAAAATATAAAGAAAAAACATCAATTAGCACGTCAGATAGATTGTATCAATTTAAAGTGCTACCGCATGGGTTAATCAATGGTCCCAGTTCATTCCAACGAGCAATGGACGGGATCTTAGGATGATTACAATGGACGTCATATCTCGTCTATTTAGACGTTGTTGTGGCTTGTGCACCAAATTTCGAAAGTCACGTGCAATGGTTCCACCTGGTGCTGTTTTGCTTGACCCAATCCGGTCTCAAACTAACGGTAATGAAATGCCAGCTCGCCAGCTCGCAATGACTGCATTAAAAGTGCTATACACGAGGCATCTAAACAAAGGATAGCACTAAACCCAGAAAATCTGTATGCTGTGGCGGATTCCGAGGAATGCAAAACGGGCGTACACACAGTTTGGAGGAATGCAGCTACTTTTTTGCGGGGGGGGATAGAAATGGGGTGTGTTGCTACTGAATGAGACTTTGAAGATTTGTAAATCAAGACATTCAACATGCGCCCTAACCTTTTCAGGAGTGAGTCTTTTGAAAAGAAGTTTACTAAATTTGGGTGGCAATGCACGAAAATTGTTATTTTGAGTCATTACCCAAGCAGATCTTCTGGAACTCAAAAATAAGATCAATGCTATTGAAATCCAGAATTAAGCGGTGGTTCATGTGTTGGACAAACACGCATCCATTGTACACGAAACTTTACAACTAACGCGATCGAATCTAGTTTTACTTCGGGAACTACAACGCTAATCCGTTACTTTAAAGGAGAAAGTGGACGTTCTCGAAATAGGATTGGTTTCACCGCTTTTAAAGCTTGATTGCGTTATTAGTTTTTAGAGCAAATTTAGCTAACGGATGCAATGAAATAAATATTTAATGATATATATTTTATTTAAAATTTATAATAAAATATTTATATGTTTTATGATTGTTTTATTATTAAACAATTACACTATTTTCAGGACCGAAATAATTTTGTAAACAGTTGTGTCATCCAACCTTAGAACGCGGATCTCCCGCGTCGCCGACGGAAACCTATCCCATAAACAACACACAACACAGTGGTTTAACTAACAATTTACTAGCAAATAGCTAGCATACCGATGGAAAGAATTTTGTGTTTCTATTTGCTACCCGATTAACTGACCCGATAATGATAATAACGAGTAGAGGAGAGTGGGGCTAGTTGGCAGGAGGGCAAGTTTGCAATTCTTAATTTAGACGAATTGTGTGAAAGAGGTTTTATTGAAATAATTCATAGTCAAAGATGTTTATCGTGCGCACATTTGTGCAAAGTTTTATGAATTTATCCCAAATAGTTTAGGAAATAGAAAATAACGAAATTTTTGTGCGTCAAATCCACAATAGTTGCGTGCTTGGTATTCATCAATTTTATCTTTTCTTGGTATGCATATAATTTTTTAAAAAATATTAGTTTTATAGAAAATTGTGTCCTCTATCGAACTGTAACAATGGATTTGTTTTAATCAATTACAAAGGAGTAATAAAAATTTTTATTTTAATAAACCCCGGGTTGGGGAAAGTTGATACATTGCAACATGGGGCATGTCGGCATAGGCATTATACATGCATATGTATAGTACATGGCCTGTCAAAATGTCAGGGAATTGTTAGTCGAATTTTTGCTAGATATGACTTATGGTGAACAGTGGTATGCATTAAAGGCCAAAATTTGGCAAATTTTAAGTGTTTCTCTTTATACGATGTTCACCTGTGAAATGTTTGCCTGAATTATGTATATTATTTTTTATTTTTTGCATTTAAGGCTATTAATCCTTATGTAAGTTATCACAACTTATTTCTGAGTTTCCCACTCTAAAATAACTATAGGATTTTTGTTTATTGTAATGTTATTCTAGTTTGTTTACAACATCAACATTTCACTGAAATCCGTATTTAAAATACATGGGGCCAACTTACCCCACTACCACTGCCAACTTACCCCGTTAGTGGGGCATGTAGGCAAATTTTTTTTAGCTTTTTGAACGTTGATTTCGATAAGAATTCTTCAACGTAGATCAAATTAAAAGATAGCACGAGAAAGCTGGTTATCTGAGCTTTCTTTTACAATTTTTTAGGTGTCAAAATATGAAAAATTAAAGAAACCAGAGAAGAAATTTAAAAAATTGTACCAACTAGCCCCACCCTCCCTAATGGAAAGACTCTGTTTTGTATTGCAGAAATTTTTCTTGTTAGCCTAGGGGTAAAGGAGTCTAGTGATAATATAGTCTACACTTTTTTAAAGACATTTAATCCCTGGGGCAAAAAGAAAGGGTTTCTGGACTTATATTACCCATTACCCTTAATGATGATTTTGCGCCAAACCCGCCCGACCTCTCTTCAAAAAAGTAAACAATTAATATTTTCTACCCACAGATGGCTTTTTCAAAATAAATCAGTGTACTTCTTTTTCTGCCGGATACTATACAACTTAAAAATATTTTATAATTCATCGATCCTTCTATCATCATACACGCAATTGTTTTTAAGATTTTTTTTGCAATTGTTCTGATATTCTGCAATTGAAGATGTTCCTAGAACCACCTGTGCAAGTAGAAAAGCTAACCAAAAAGCAACGAGCAACGGTACACATGGAGTATGTTAAATTAATCTACCGGACTATTTAGCTGTTTGACCAGATCTTGATACCTTTGTTATCGGACCGTGAAATGCTTAATTGCCGCCAATTTGACAAACAGCTTGGCAAATTTTATACAGGGTACTCCAAGAGGGAGAATAAGAAGTCGTGTGACATTGCCCTATTCACTAAGCAGCATGTCCTGAAAACTGGATATTCCCAGCGAGTCTGGAGGGAAGCACCACAGCTACCGCAGTATCGATCCAAATGTCAAATCTTTCAAAATTTCCACCAAATATCACGGAATAAAAAGTAGAAATGGTCATTTAACTCTCCGCACTAAAACTTATACATCTAAATCACATTAGCAATCTTTTACATCAACAAGAAAATATGAAAACGAAAAAATTATATTAAAATCTATAAAAATCTCATATTTAAAAACGATTGCTACAAAAAAATTCTATATACAGAAGGTGCCAAAATTATCCGAACACCACGGGTTTCCGAACCATTTTAGCATGGGTTCTTATGGCGGCGAGTGGCTTGTGCAGTTTGGGAAAATATGTCCAAAAAATGTCTGTAAGGCTATGAAATTTCATTTTTAGCTAGGAAATGAATAAGGTACCTGACACAATTTTTTTTCAAATTTTTCGGACTTACGGCCACTCGTAGTTATCAGTGCACAATTATCACTACACCAACTCTTCCCATGTGCTTTCTTATTTAAGAAATGTGATTTCTTGTTTAAGAAATGTGCTTTCTTATTCAAGAAAGCACAGGGGGAAAGTGGTGCACAAATGTGCACAAATAGGATGGAACTTCCGTTGCTGTGCAGTTCATGTAAAAATTAACTTTTATTTCCTTATATTGTTTAGCTGGGATTCATTTTTGGCTCTTTTTTTTGCTTGAAAATCTATATTTTATTAACAGTAGCGTTTGGAATAATGAATAATTGTCTTTTTCATGGGGAGACTAGAAATGGAAACGGAAGGTTACGAATTTTTTTGTTCCGCTGATCGTTTCAAAGCATTAATTTTCACTGATTTTCAAGGTTTTAACTGTCGTGAAAATTGACATTTAGAAGGTTTCTCTACTGGTGAATGTGTCAAACCATTCCTGAAGAATCTGTTTCAATCTAGTGATCTTCCAATGGGTTTGCACCATTTGCACGAAGACGCCAAAACGAAACATCAAAGGCGTTGTCCTTTTGGTCTGGTACCCTTATGATACTACTGAGCAGTGTTCTGCCGAATAAGGAAAAAATTTATTTGAATATGAATACGAATAAAATGAAAATTGAATCGAATAAAGAATAAGAATAAAGAATAAAAATAAAAAATGAAGAATAAAGAATAAAGAATAAAAATAAAATATATTTTTATTCGTATTTCGAATAAATTTTCGAATAAATTTTCGAATAAAATAAATTCTAATGATTTTCTTAATTTAAGGATGATGTTTCGATTTTTGAATCATAAAATTAAAAACAATTAATAGTAAATAATTAAGCAAGTGATTTGAAGCAATCAGCCAATTACACTTCCAGTCAAATGACTCCAAATTTCTGAACAGCTCACACCTGTCTTACACTCACACGAGTCACACCTATTCAAAATTCAAGTAGCCCTATTGTATTAGCATTCAATTATAAAAATAAATGGCATTATTTGATAATTTTATTACCGAAATGCCTAATTCCAGTTGCAAGATTTGATACACTTTAATACGTAAACGTAACAGCTTAGTTTTATACTTTAAGTTCTTCCAATTGGCAACTCAGCCAATGGCAGAGGACGTTGCTCAAAATTCTTCTCGTGGTTGCAGACGAATTTTAAGTGTCTAAGTCATAGCAAAAAGAAGTTGGAACTTGTACGCAAAGTGACTCAAAATTGCTGTGATTGTACTTTTGTTTACATAGTTGTTTTTAAAATGAGTCAAATATTAATTTAATTTATTATTAATTTAGTTTAAAATGAGTAAAATATCGGCAATAAGTGCTGAAAAATAAAAATTTTGTAAAAGGGGAATTAATTCTGCATTAATTTTTGTGTGATAAAACCTGTGATGAATTCTATAGAAGGTCGATCGAACCTAAAAGTCACCATTAATTTGTCAGCAGAAAAATAACTTAGAATATCTTTCCTTGTACGATAAAATGGAATAAGACGACGCTTTTTGGCTCGGCGATTTTCGGCTCGCAATTCATTATCACTCCCCGTAGATAAATCGTCAAAATTATCAGTTAAATTACCCATATCCTCTAAGAATTCATCAATGACGTCATTACAATAATCGGCCATTGTGTAAACAAACGCAACGCCACTGCCTATTCTCACCGCTACTTATAGAACTTAAGCCCGTAAGTCAGTTTCAAGGCACCTAAAAGGTACCTTGAGATTTGAGAGACTTAACTTAGTTTTAATGCTCGACTTTTGAGTTTTCAAGTCCAAGTTTCTTACTTGAATTGAAATTTTTTGGTTCGGAATTCAACTTCGGGTAAAGTCTGAAAATTTTTTCAAGTCAAGTAGGAAAAACGCCTAAGTCAAGTCCAAGTCAAGTCTAAGTCGGCGTTCGGAATACGACCCCAGAAGTAGTATCACTAATTCAAGAGTGTGCTAGTAGCAGACAATTATTGGCCTCATGACATTTTCAATGGCTAAACGGAAAAAATAACTCCAAACAAAAGAGCAACGGCTAGCGGAAACAAAGATTTTTAAAGTTAGAGGAACTTTATTTTTTATTCGATTTTTCCATTTAAATTTTGGATAATCGAATAAAAAATAAAAATAAAATACAGGTAAAAAATATTCGAGAATAAAGAATAAGAATAAATCGAATAAAAATTTATTCGAAATAAAGAATAAGATTTTATTCGTATTCTTATTCAGAATACGTTTTTTATTCGAAAGAGCTTTATTCGGCAGAACACTGCTACTGAGAGACCGAAAAAATCACGTTGCATTATTACTCCGCATAATTTGTGTTATAAATAGTGGAAAAGAAAAATTGCGCTGGAGTCAGAAGATCAAGCGTAAGGCTTAGTTAACATATTTACCTTTATGTTTACTTGCCAGCTATACAAACGAATTCAGTTAGATTCACAATAGCAATAAGATTATAGGGAACAATGCACATAGCACTTGCATGGCTTCTGAAAATCGGTGGTCTATAGGCGGAAAAGAGTAATCCTAAAATCAAAAGACCACATGGAAAATCGGTTTATTATTCTAGGTTGTTAACTAAGCTGCGGGGTTCTTCGATCTTAGACGTCGCATTCGCTTGTCAATTATATTTTGTATGATAAGAAATTAAATTAACTAAGGTCAACTACATAGTCATTTGGAGTTTAATAGGGATACATTGATTTTGAACTCGCGCAATTCTGGGGGCACCGGAAAACGCCCCGGTTACTTAGTAGCGCTTAGTAGTATGTTTGGAAGCGTGTATAGACCTGCCTTCTTATGGTGCGTTTTATCGTCAACTTTTTATTAGCTCAACCCGAACCTAAATTGAGCTCAATCAGTATTTTTTCGTTAACCAATTCGTCACAGTTGAGCTCGATTTCCGCTTTATGGTTAACAAAAAGTTCAACCAAAGTTGTGCTCGACCAAATTTTCGAGCTCAACCACAAAAGTTCAACCACAGTCCAAACTGTGGTTGAACTAAATTCAAGTTGGTTGACCCTCCCACTTTATAATAATTCTTATTTTATTTAATCTGGCAACCTTTTTTTTGTTCAAGCCATCACAGCAGACGGCTTTCTTTAGATAGGGACGTGGCACGTGGGTCGTGGTACACGTTTGTAATTTTTTTCCTATCACAATGAATACAAAGTGTGAAGGTGTTTTAAGGCCAAGAGGTAAAATATTAAATAAAATAATAAATATATATAAAATAAAAAATATATAAAAAAATATTTTAAACTTGGTAATAATTCCTACATTATTACCATTCCAGAAATTTGAGATTAGAGATAAGTAAATAACTACTGAATAGACATTGAAGAAATTGAGTTATCTGCATTTTGTTGCTACAAATTTTTCATGTGGACGTTTTACGTCTGCTACTCCACACTAATCAATATATTAAAACATTTTAGCAAATTTCAATAAACTACGTAATACTATTATAAATATTTTTGAAAAATTTACAGACACCGTTATTTCCTAAAACAACTTTTTTTTTTTATTTCTATCAAATTTACAATTAAGCATTTCTGAAAGGGATGGGAAAGGAGGAGGAGCTTTCCATATGTTGAGATCAATTTTCGTTTTATGGTTAACTGCGTAGTTTAACCTAAAAGTTCTACTCAAACAACGTAAAACCCGTTTTATGGTCAACCAAAAAGTTGAGCAGCTCAACTACAGGTTGACGATAAAACGCACCTATTGTGGCCACTTTTTCTGTAAATCTAACGTTAAAGTTTTTGCATATGTGTAGCCGCTATTAACTCCGCTATTTTGACCAGCAAGATTTCAACAGAAATTTTTTTAAATTTGCTATTAGCACGTTTAATGGAAATTATAATTCTTCGACAGATTTAAAATGTCGAAATCGTGAGTTGAGTTGTATTCCGTCGATGGAGAAATTTAGCTAGTGATTATCACTATATCCTTTCAAGAAAACAAAAATAATCTTTTTGTCATCATGATCTGGCAGTAAATACAGGTTTAACGCGAGGGTTTGTCAATTCAAAAAAATATTCATACACCCCAATATTTTTAAGCAAAAAATACAAAAAATACAAAAAAATATGATAAAATATGATAAAATATTAAAATATATTAAAAAATTGAAAAATCGGCAATAGTTATACTTAATATATCGAAATGCTCATACGGGCGCAGTTATGATCCTAACGGAAATAGGTAAAATAGAAGAAGCCTACCAAAAATAAGATTTACACTGAAAAATTTGTTTTTTTTACAAAATTTTGATATGGACCGAACATATGCCTTCCAACTGTAACAGGTAATAGATGGCGCAGGTCAACAATAACATTACATCAAAGTTTATCTGGTATTCAAAAATCAAATTTCGAAAAAATTGTCGGCTCGGGTGGGTCGGTTTGGGTTGTTGGATAAACCAGTGCGCCCCGCAATAATTTTTATTGACGAACCGTCAATGACGGTTTAGGAGGCCAAAATTTTAATTTTCGAAATTTTTATTCATTATTCTTTTTTTTTGTTCTTTTTGTTTTATTTTTTTATTTGTGAAACGACTAACATTTTCTGTTATCCCACTATTAAATTTTATCGAAATCGGTAACTATAGTACTAAGGCAATTAGGATATGGGGTAGAGATTCTACGGTACTGAAGTTCAAGTCCCGGTGCTGATTTGCTTTTCTTTTACAGTTAATTAAATTTTAGGCTTCATTTGCTGAAGAAAATGTTCATTTTTAATTATTTAATGGTAAATAGAGTTGTTTTTGTAAGAAAGCATGAAAAACATGTAAAAAAAAGATCTAAAAAAGTTTCACAAAATTTAGCAAATCTGGAAAATATGAAAAAATGTGAAAAAATGTGAAAAAATATGAAAAAATATGAAAAAATATGAAAAAATACGAAAATATTTGAAAAAATGTAAAAAAATATCGAAAATACAAAAATATGAAAAAAAGGAAAAATATGAAAAAATACGTAAGCGTTCATTTTTTAATTCGTACACCCAAATGACGAGTCGACAACCCCCCGGTTGAACGTTCTAGTTTAAGAGCAGAAGCGTTTTACTTTATTGAATTAAAATTTTCGATTAATAGGCTACAAGATTGTATGCCCGTCATTGCCTCCAGTGATCGGGTTGCCGAATCATTTAAAATTTTGATTCGAATCAAATGCCGTCAAAATCACGTTGTCGACAGAATTAAAAATCAAAAATCTAATTCCATTTAACCCAATTCATTCTACAACCAAAATTCAAAAATCCGAATCAAAATCAAAATCAAACACAAATTCTAATTTCACTCCGCCCCAACCCGTTGAACGAAGAGGTTCCCCGATCGGCTTTTTTCGGGGCGGGGCGGTTCGTTTACCCCGATTAGAGCCAATCTGAGCCCATTCTTACTAAACAATAATTTTCTTTTTTCAAAAATCAATTTTGTAAAAAAAAAATGAGAAATCAAGATCAAAAATCATTATTTTTCAAAAACTAATTCAAATTAAAAATCAAAAATAATGGAAAATTGATTCAAATCATGATTTAAATCAAAATATGCTATAAATCAAAATTGATTCGGCTGATCACTGCATAAAAGTATACGATCTAACTTCGCCATTCCGTAAGCGTTTATATTTCTATAGCATTATGGAAAAATTGATATAGTGTAATGTTTAGGGAAGTATTAAAATAATTGTTTCTGTCGTTCAGCGGACAGCTATAATAATAGGCTGTTTGAACTTCCGCCTCTGTTAAATTTTTTAAGTTTAACCAACAAAGACGACATCGACGACACAAAATTTAAAGACAAACTCCAGCCAACTTTCCGGCTAGTCACTGATTCATAGGTAGAAAATATATAAAAAAAAAAAAGAGAAAAATAAAAAAATAAAAAAAAATCGAATTCTAAGATCTTCAACATTTTCAAATAACTAATCTCGGATATATCACAACCAAATTTTAAAAATTCTTCGTGTGTTGTGAAAATTGTTTTTCTTTAATAGGCTGATAATGCGAAAGTCTTGGCAAATGCAAAAAAACCAACACGTTTTTTAAGTTCCTTTGCTGATGATTAGATGACACAGCAAGATTACACTATTTGCATAATTCGACGTGTTGATAAAATCTGAAGGTAGTGCACACAATTCTGGAACAGGGCGTACAGAAAAGATTTTTGAAACGGCTTCCACTTATTTTGGCTTCCATCATGAAGACCAACATTAATTATAACACCAAAATTCACTAAATGACGCATCTCATACGCACCACAACTAAATTGTTGTGCTAGACTATACAAAAGAACTTTGCCTCGTGAGCAGGCTTCAAAATCTTTCCTGTCCAGGAGTTGGAAAAATGTGCACAGAGCACAATTACGTAGTACATTTCCACAAAATCTATTCTAGAACTGAGAAAGGCAATCGATGTCTCATATATTGATAGTGAAATGATGGTTCTGCTTAATCCAGGTTTTTCCAGTCAACAATCGGATAAAGTTTGCTGAGATGTCAGATTGTGCCCGCTCCTGTCACAGTGAGCCAATG
The DNA here is from genome assembly GCF_020631705.1 of Daphnia magna. Taxonomy (NCBI): domain Eukaryota; kingdom Metazoa; phylum Arthropoda; class Branchiopoda; order Diplostraca; family Daphniidae; genus Daphnia; species Daphnia magna. The sequence goes on from NC_059183.1 coordinate 10,682,004, forward strand.
GTCTAACAGAAAAACGTTCTCTAGTAATCAGACGGAAAATAATGTTAGTCAATATAATTTTTCTATACTTACCCGCGGATTGGCAATCGATTCCAACATCGTAGGGGAAAGTTAGGGCATTGAAACAATTAACAATATTGTGTTCTCCCGGAATTAAAATATGACCAAATTTGGCCAAAACGTACAGTTTGGTAGCTAGTGATTTTAGCTACTAAACTACACACGGTTTCTGTATTGTATAAAACTGATTCGAAGTACATTGTGAAAAGAAGAACTACGTTCCATGTTTCTTCCCATTATGATGAGGCCATTGTACTAAAAATTGAAAGCACGCTTTTCCCACAAAAACTTTATGCCTCGTGATCATCAGTAATATTGGAGATTTTTTTAATGAAATTAAAAATTCGTCGTCATGTAAAAATGGTAATTTGTCTTAACTATTATTTCAAATATCGAGCTCTTATTTTACGTGTCCAGAGGTTATGAGATTAAACGGGATTACACGTCAATCAGAATTTCTAGAAAATATTCCACGTCGACAACAGTTTGGCCTTCCTAACACCGTAACACGCCAGTGGCAATGACGCTATAATATTTCCCAGACGACAATATTTCATCTTTTTTAATCTTGTGAATATAAAAGGTCAATGTAATGGGATAACCTGATACTGTCACCAACCTTGCTAACACTACTTCAAAAATTATTTATGACGTGAAATTGGTAGCATATTATGGTTAGACCACCCGATTTATAGGCTACGACTGTTGTGAGAAATTTTGCCTCAAATAAAGACCACTTGTTTTCCTAGTTCACCATTATCTAGTTGGTGTCTACTGTCAGGATACAAATGAATGCTTTAAGCTACTTTTACGTATCTTTCAATTAATTTAACATCGAGTGAGGCAAACTGGCTATCAGTTAAGCGTACTATTACCATACTATAATTAGTTGAAGAATTTCGTATTTTATGAAGATTTATTATTACTATTATTATTTTATTAAATCTGAATGTTTACGTAGTACAAAGAAAATTACTCGTTTAACCTAAAAACACCGTAATTTCTTTCCCACGGTTAAACATAAGCCGTTTTTCAAGTTTCCTAAAGGATTTCATAATCATTTTGAATTTTGGCTAGAATACTGACATTAAGCCAAAACTGTAGATCACGTACACTTAGGGCTCGAGTTGCCATTCCACCAATACTTACTATTCATTCCGACCGATTCCGACTTACATTTCGCTTTGTTACGTTAATTGCACGAACCACAGAAAATTAGCAGAATAAACTCTAAATTATTTTACTCTCTATCAATGTTCTTTAAATGCACGTACAGAATTATTCGTAGTCCTCTACCTTATCAAAACACGCCAACTTACACGATTCGTGCAGATTCCACGCAATAAGGTCGTCGTAGTGGTTACTGTTTCACAGGTTAATAGATTCCATGTCAGATATTGTCTGAAAATTCAATGTTTAAAAAGTTCCACAGACAAACAACAAGCTTTGAAACATTTCTGCTAAATCAAAACAGCGGCAAAAACTGCAGGAGGAATATGCATTTTTTAAATCCTGCTGCATGGACCTGATCCAAGCATTTTCCTCAAATCAGTTCAAATAGAAAATCCAGCAAGAAAAACATATTCCTTTTTTAATTGTTCGTTAAGCAAAATCGAGTTGCGTTCTGTACGTACAGGAAATTTTGTACTGGAGAACCCAGGTGCAGCTCTTTTTTCTACATCATAGGTAAAACAAAGCAAAAAAAAAACTCCAGCCTTCTGAAAGAAGCCAGTTTCGTTCCTGAGAATGAATGATAATGTTCACCATACAACGCCTTATTTGAGAAACAAATACTGTCTTATGGCTTGCAAGAAACTTTAGCGTTCAACATAAGTAATGGCAATCATCTGGGGTCGGCAACTGTTGCAAAAATCAGTCAGTTTTGAAAATGCCAATCTCTCAAGAATTCAGAATCTTAAATTAGACTTTTTTTGTTGAAAAGATGACATTTTTACATGTCTCAAATGACCAGATTTCTATTTTTTTTTTTTATGGCGTTGAATAAGTAAAACATTTTTTCACTAGCACACATCAAGTGCTTTGATTAGCACTGAAGTGTCTTTCCATCCAATGCCAACAAATGGATATAGCTACCCCCAACACAAAATTCAGGGGTGTGAAGTAAACAGAAAAATGCCCAAAGACTGACAAGCGGGAGTGAAATAAAGGGAAGAAAAAAAAAACGGAGACCGATAAACAGGTTAGAAGTAATTAAAAAACCTCAAATGACATTCCAATAGGATACAGTTCATCTGCAAGCTGATGTGCAACTGACGTCATTTGAGGAAGACATGAGCATTCAGTGCTTTTCTTCACTGTGAAGCTTTAAATCCTATGGTGTGATCAAGGTAACCTACGTATAAAATCAAAGGGTGGCGTTATCTGGTCGAAGCCAAAGTACGAGCAGGACAAAAAGATTTTTAAAAGCAGCTTAGCCACTTGCAAACACATTTTTTTTAGAAGGGCTTCTGATATTTGCTAAAAAGAACAATTTCTGCGCATAGACATTAGTCATACACAAATGTCTAATACATGAAGCCATGGGGTTGGCAACCGTTACAAGATGTTGGAAATATCAATCATAAGAGGTTTAATCTCGTACGCTTGATGAAATCACCATAGGTGAGGAAAAATTTTAAGTGTCGTAATTTTCGTCTTTGAGTTGTCAATCCCCCGTATAACACCTTTATGCCATTGGCGTAAAAATTTGTTTGTAAAAAGATTTTTTTTTTTTTTTTTTTTATATTTTTGAAAGAAGAAGCACACAAGAAAGATGATCTTCGACAGGTCATCGATTTTGTGTGTAGTACACATTTTACCAACAAAACCAATCAAAGTCATGTTTTAAAAATTAGTTTGGATTGGTTGGGATGGCAGATATAAGTGAGGACAATTAAGAAATCAAAACACCAAGAGTCGAACGACTTACAAAAAAGGCAATAATCAAACAAAAAAAAGGAAAAAAAAAAACAGAAAAAAAAGGAGGGAAAACGAGAAAGAGAGAGAGGGAGAGAAAAAAAGAAAAGAAAAAGACAATAGCTTGTCTCAGATTTAACCTGAGAAACGGAACTAATTCAAGCAGAGATTTAATGTCGTAAAAAAATAAAGAAAAAGGAACACAATGATTTTTAAAAATGTTTGTTTTCGTGGTTTTTTTTCTTGTCTTTTTTTTTTTTTTTTTTTTTTAAGATTTGCACGAGATTTGTTTTGATGCCTTTCAAGAATAGGCTGAAAGTAAGTCAGGAGAGTATAGTATAACCAATCTCTCAGAAACGGCGACGTTTTACCAGAAAATCCTCACGATCGCGTTCGTTGGGTCGGCCCCACCTCGGAGCAGAAACTCCGTGAGGTGGCCCGCGGGGTGGCATGTTTCCCATGTTGTTGTTGGGACCATCCATACGACCCCCAATGGGCATGTTGTTAAACATCGGTGGCGGCTCCAAAGGCCGCTGTTCAAAGGAGTTGTGGAACGGCTTATTTTCCTTAATTAGATAACAACATAGGGACGTCCCGATAAGTCTTATGATAAAAAATTGTGAGCCACACAGCTGTGTTCTCCACCCCCTCCCAATAAGAATCAAAGATTATGAGTGGTAATAAAAAATATATATATATGACAACGATGAGTCATCGAAAAAACAAAAGGAAGACTTCTAAGGATACCAAGATGTTTCGTCAAAATAATGGCTGTTCTTTCACCGAATGTGATTCCCTACACTGACAACCATAATAAACCGATGCGCATAATACCCTTGACCCCATGGGATACTGGGTAGAATTTCAATTTCAAGACAAATCTTCAGAAGAAAATTCTCGAAGTTTCAATGATTCATGTTGGCCATTACCTTTCCTATTTCAAACAAGTAGTAGTGCTCTCTCTATCTAGGTAAACCCTACTGTCCTAAATTAGAACTTTGGTCTAGATTGCAATAGAGGCCTACAAAACAACGGAAGTCTTATCAAAAGGGTTTTCAATAAACCCTAACCTTCGTTGGTTCATTCCCTATTCCACAATTTCATCAAATGAACCTTGACCCACACAGAAAACAGAAACGATCTTTGAGGCTGATCGGAAGTATTACATTAAAACAGGATTGCAAGCGGCCTGTTGGCTTGGTAAAAATTGAAAAGTATTGACATACCATTTGCAGATCCATGAGATTATGAGGTCCATTACCACCCATCATTGGCCGATCAAATGTGGGAGGTTGGAGAGGTCGACGAAAATCTGGAGGAGTTCCATCTGTGTTTTGCTCTTGCATGAACATGTTGTTTTCTTGTTGACGCCGACGCATTTCGTCTTCCTGCTGGCGCAATCGATGCTGCATTTCATCCTGTTGTCGACGAAGAGTTTCCTCCTCTCGTAACCTGGATTCTTCGTGTTGGCGTTCTTTCAATTCCCAGTCACGTTTTTGTCTCTCGCGATCCTGCTCACGTAGTCTGAGTTCTACGAATAATTTGATAGCGTTGTGAGTTGTCATGTTATCGATAAAAGAAAGTAACCATTGTTTACGTTCACGAAGCAGTTCGGTTTCATGTTCATATCGAGCATATTCCATCTGGGACACCAACTTATCTTCTTCGATTTTCAATTCCCGCTCAACAGCATCCATTTTTTGCTTATACAGTTCCAACAATTGCTTCCAGCGTTGACCGTAAGTAAACTGGAAGCTATTAGGTTCAGCAAACCTTGGCCCCGTCTATAATTGTCAATAAATCTTTGTGTTAAAAACTAAAATTGAAAAGAATACATTATTTGAAGTACTTCGCGTTCTTTAGTAAACTCCGGAGTTTTTTTAGCAAATGCGCGTTCTGAAAATCCATCTTCATCGTCTAATTGTTCCATTGGTTCTACTACAACGGGACGTAATGACGAAGTTAGGAAAAAACAGCCATCGGTGCAACGCCGAATTGCAGCCTGGGCTCCTGGTTTGCGCACAAATTCAACAACACCTTCGTTCGTTGATTGTCCACGCTCATTAGCAACCACTATAGCTCTTTCAATCTGTAATTGAAAAATGTAAAAATTGATGACATACACTAAAATGGAAAGCACATAATTACATCTCCGAATATGGAAAAGGCTTTTTCCAATAATTCATTTGTTACGAAGGGAGACAAATTTTTCACACGAATAGCGGCGCTATGTGGAGCAGAGCGAACGCGCAACGTACGACCTTTCAAAACTTTCCCATCCAATTCTCGTTTTGCCTTTTCTGAATTGGAACGGTAATCCTGTGAATTTTTTAGATTATTTCAAACCACCGTGTAATGAACAAAAAATATGCACTTGCCAGCCTGACAAAAGCAAATCCCTTTTCCTTATTGAGGAAGACTTCTGCAATTTCTCCATATGCAGAAAAGTGTTCCTTTAAATCCTGCTCCACTATATCATTTCCAAGGTTTCCAACATACAGACGGCTGCGGCCTGAAAATTTAGTTTCTGTAAAGGATCTGATTGGTAGATCAGCAGTAGAATTGGACAGTGACGCAAGTTTCTCTAGTAATTGGCGATCCTTTCAATTTTGAAAACAGTGTTCATGTGTTAACTTAAAGATTGGAACTTTTAAATTTAACTAACCTCTGACAGTTTTTGATGCCCATTACCATGTGAATTATCTTCCCATTTTTTCTCACCATGGCTTTGACCAACTTGATTTGTATTACGCTGAAACCGGCCAACGTTGTTACCATTTTTCCCATTTCCTTGATTGTTTCTCCCTGATTGTCCCCCTCTTCCTATGCCACCCCTACCACTTCCACGTTTTCCTCTTCCACTATTATTTCCCACAGAGGCAGCAGTACCATTGACAGAATTTTGGGGTGTAGATATGGAAGGCGTAGAGACAGCATTTGAAACAGGAGAACTCTCCTTAGTTAGTTTTTCCGAACTCGCCGTTTCTAGTTTCTGCATGTTCTAAATACGCAAAAGAAAAAAGAAAAAGATGCTTCAGTTACAATGGTTCAGTCTACAAATTATTCTTGAATCTTAAGAAGGGAAACAGCAGATAGTGACACTTCTACCAAACCCTGCGACTTATTAGAGCTGTATTTGGGGAAACGTTTATAACACGCAACATCCACTTGTGATTCTTAATCAATAAATTTATAAATCTCACATTTGACTTGAGAAACCCAGAATTTGTTGCTTTTAATATTCCTTCAAACACACGAACGACAAAACGCAGTCAACACATCAAGAAATGGCGACGAATGCTTGCAACGTTGTCTAATCCACAATAGCTGGAATTTAGCTATCGGATCGCCGGTCGGCGATAGGGCTCGGCCCCGCGACGATCGGGTACGATTTTGGCCGAACCGCGCGGTTCCTTTTTTTAAAAAGGCCAAACCGGTGCGGTTCGGTTTATCAATTTTTGGGAACCGATCGCACCGCGGTTTCCGCGGTTTTACCGCGGTTTGTTGAGTCACACCGCGGTTCTTACGGGTCACACCGCGGTTTTAGGAAAACAACAACACCGCGGTTTTAGGAAAAACAACAACACACCGCGGTTTTAGGAAAAACCGCGGTGTGACCCGTAAGAACCGCGGTGTGACCCGTAAGAACCGTGGTTTTAGACAGTTTACACAACAAGTTTTGCACAGTTTACACAACAGTATAAGTCGTAAATTATGTGAAAAACCAGTTGTATTTTTGCCCACATCATTACAACAATTTTCTTAATCATCATTCGTCAATGTTTTCAATATCGAATTCAGTCAGATTGTGGGAACGTGAATCAATTTCGTTGATCAAACCGGCTTTAGGCCTAAACCATGAGCGCAAGCAGATGAGGGCTTCAACAGTCTCGGAATTAAGGCTCATCCTAGCAATTGCAATACAATCTTTTCCAGTGTTGAACGCCCTCTCACTGCCTGCACTAGTGGCTGGAATGCTTAACATATCTCTAGCCATGTTTGATAATTTAGGCCATCTTTTAGACCTTTGGTCCCAGTAACTTAGTATATCGGTCGGATCACAGTTACTGGACTCGGTCTCCTCATTCACATACTGTTTCAATTCATCTGCTTTGATTCAGTAGTTTTTGTGGATATAATAGCAGCTATGAAAGAATGGTCCGTCTTGGATTTTGAACTTCCGTGTTTGGGTTTGGGATCACTATCAATCGTTGTTTCGCTGTCAGCTGGCAAACTATAGGATTTCAACATAAGATCAATACTAAAAAACGCGATTTACGCTCAACGCGATTTGATTGGTTGATTTGAAATTTCCGCCAAATTTTCAAAAAATTTCAAAATGGCGGCGGTTCGCACCGGTTTGACGAATTCCAAACCGAGAACCGCACCGAAGTAAAAAACGGCTTAACCGAACCGACGGTTTGGTGATTTTTGGCCGGCAAACCGCGGTTCGCCCCGATCGAAAACGATCGGGGCCGAGCCCTAGTCGGCGATAGGGATCGGCCCCAACCCTAATCGGGGCGCATTTTGCCAATCGGGTTTTCAAATTCGGTGGGTGGGGCGGGGCGTTCGGGGCTCGGGGTGAAAATTTTTGAACCCCTATCAGGGATCGGCCCTGATTGGCTGTAATTGGAAAAGCTTAAATCTATTGCCACGAAAGATGTCGTGGCAATAGACATTGATCGTCATGCAACGACATCTTTCGTGGCAATAGATTTAAGCATTTCCAAAAATTGCATTTAAATGCTAGAAATCAGACTGTACCAGAATCCTGACCAAAGAATTGTACCGTTGTGCGTATGCTCAGCCTCGTTTACCTGAAACCCAGCTTACTGCCGGAATGTACTGGCGTTCAACTGAAAGAAAAAGCTAAAAAAAAATAAGTTTTACGTGTGTCGCGCCAGTTTCTTTAGTAAGCTAAGTTTCAGGTAATCGGGGCAGAGCCCTAGTTGTGCGAGGTAAGCCCATCAAAATCTGGCTTTCAAAATTGGACAGGGGTATAGCTTTTTTACAGGGTTTTAACATGGAGTAGTTAGATCAGGTTATACCGTCCAACAATATCTATTACTTTGCCTCAAGTTTGTAAGAAAGGGAAGGGCAGAGTCATAGATTAGGTGGTTCAAGTATTCCATGTTAAACGCCTATAAATAAGCCACGCCCCACGTCACTTTTCGCAGCCCAGATTTTTCAATCTCGCTCCCTCCGATCTACCTGCACCACGCGGAGATCTCATGCACTAGAATGCAAAAAGGCTATCTCTTGTTAGTGCAATCCGACATCCGTGTGAAGCACAGTCGGAAGGAGCGAGATCGGAAAAATTTGGCTTGTGAAAAGTGACGTGGGGCAGGACTAACAGGAGTAGTTTGGCCGGAGTCATAGATTACATGGTTTGAGTACTCCATGGTAAACGCCTTTAAATAAGCCACGCCCCACGTCACTTTTCGCGGACCCGATTGTTAAGGCTTTTTCGGGTTCGCTCCCTCCGAAAGCAGAGTCATAGATTAGATCTATCTAATGGTGATATTAGATTCCAGATTAGATTCTAATCTTAGACCATGCCGAAAGTGCTGCATCATGCGGAGATCTCTTGCACTACAAATGCAACTCTCTAGACATCCGCTTGGTGCAAGTATTCGAAAACTCTATCTCTCTTGTTAGTGCAATCAGATCTCCGCTTGGTGCAGCACTTTCCGAGGGAGCAAGATCAGAAATCGGGTTCGCGAAAAAAGCCGCCGTAAACCAGGGGCGCGTCAAGTGGCAAATTAACAACAATACGCTAGAAACGCTATATACCTGATCTCAGCAGCCTCCTGGCGGTAATCAACTTGTACTACACTTTGTACAGAGCCTTATGGAAAATCAGGATTCGTCTGATTTTCCACTTGACGCGCCCCAGGAGTAGTCAGACCATGTAATCTATTGTCGATTTCGGATGGCTGCACTTTTCTGCACTGGTGCAATTGCCCCGAGAAAAAGTTGTTCGAGTGGTAATCTTAGTGCAATCCACTTTTTCGGTGCATCGAATTTGTACGTTCCAGTGGCACTCCGGCACCGCCCGAGGTCACTCGAAAACTGCACTTTCTTGCCCGACCTTTTTAGTCAGTGCAAGCGGTGCAGTGCAATTTCTAGCAGACGAATTTAGAGAGTGTGTTGTTTAGTGATAGGAGCCTTTTTTTCTTTCGTCTGCTTCTTCCTCCAGGGCGTAAAAAGTGAAAAAAGTGTTCGAGTGTAACGTTTATTTTCTGACAACCCGGTGGAGTGCACAACACAGTCTTCACCAGTGAACTGATACTGATCCGATTCCGTGTCGTTAAAAAACGGATTTTTTGAGGGCCGTAGAACGGATTGGTTTCCGTTCTCTAACGCTAGAGTCGCATGAAGGCAATAACGTTATGCCTACCCTCTAGCGCCTCTAGCTGATTCATAATCGGATTCGTTTCAGTTAACCGATTTTTGACAAAGCAGCGCGTTGTTCAAATCAGTGAGCGGACCCGTTTCCGTTCACAGATCCGTTTCAGTTTATTATCAACTTGTTTTTATAATAAGAAGCCGAAACCTTTCCATTATTTGAACGGATTCGTTTCCGTTTCCATAGCACGTTTTTAGTAAACAAACTGTTTGCTTATTAGAATAACGTACGTGCTTAATGTGAGTGCAATATTTTGTTTTCAATAATGCCTATGTCAGAACAATTAAGGGTAAATTTTGTTATTTTCGTTAGATAATTAAGAAAATTTAAACCTTTTTCCTTCTTGGTTCTTTTAGAAAATGGTTGCTGAAGGGAAAATCAAAAAAAAAGACCCAGGGCAGAATCATGGACTGCAGGAAAGAGATGGGATAGATTAAAAACTGTAAAACAAAAATTAGAAACCCTTCATGGAGAAAATGAGGTGCAATATGCAACTAAGGACGATTCTGGCTCAGCTGTTTCATTGCATGAATCAAGTGTTGTTGGACACGGTAAGTTTGTATAGTACAATTCAGAACAGTAAATTATAGTGATATAACTAATTCTTTTATATCTATTTAGATGCATGAGACTTAGGCCAGCCAGCCAATTCCGCCGTAGCCGCCAACGAATCGTCATTGGTAATAATCTTGGAAGGCTTCGACGCAGAAGAAGTTGGAAGCAGATATGTGGAGGTTAAAGAAGCATCAAATGGTGCTGTTAAGACATGGGAGATCAAGCAAGTACCAAGTCGCTGGACTGAAGCAGAATTTAAACAGTTTATAGAAACTCAATTTGTAAATTGATGCTTTCTTTACTTATTTATTTTTTTTTTTTGCTTTTTTTAATATTTGGTACTACCATACTACCATACCAGCATTGCACTAGTGTAATGCTACTAAAACTGCCATTCCCTTTTACTCTTTCACTGACACAAACCAGTATTAAATTATGTGTTTTTACCGTTGGCCTGTCGGTTCCCCCGTCGGTGGCTGGAACACTGTGCCGCAACTCGTAAAATTCTCTAAAAGAAGACGTGTTTTCCAGTGAAAACATGCGTTGTGGTTTATTGCATTTCAATATCTTCCAATTCAGAAAAATGTGATAAAGAAAAGTTAAAACGGCTTGTTAAATTTTTCAACATTGCAGTCCTATTATACGGATTAATATATTAAGTCTGTAATTTTATGTGGAAGTTAAACCCTGATGTATGTGTAATTGTATGTGTGTCATTCGGTGGTCGGCGGCTTGGTGGTTGGAATCATTATGAGCGTTAATAAGTGAAGAAGTGCTTCCGTCCTTCACATTCGGTGACTGTCAGATTCAAATAAACAAGTGACAAGAATTAGTTCAAATTACTTTTTTAAATTATACGTTTAAACGAAAGCAACATTCTATAGTGCACGATCGAGGAGTTAAGTAGGCTAGAGCCTAGAAGTGTTGCTGTGCATCACTCTAACCGTAACATTGACCTTCTACATATACATTACATCCTAATTAAAAATTTAAGAAAAACCAGCAATGTAGGATTACAATACAATGAGCAATCCTTACGGAATGAAAATCTCGATTATTAGAGTAATCGATATTTGTAATTGGAATTCGAATATTAAGGCAGGAGTTAATGCGTTTGAATGCAATCGAAAAAAAAACGCTAAATAATTCCCGCCATCGTGCTCGACGGCGATTGGTTGATTAATTTTTACATATTCGGGAAACAAAACCTTATTTCTAACATTTCCGTGGGCATCAGCGTAATCTTTGTGATCTGAGAATCACGAAAATGGTATACTATTTAATTGATTTTATCAAAGATAAGTAATCGAACAGTTAGCTTAAAGTTTGGGTGTGTAAGCTCAGCCCCCCTCCTCTTTAAGTCTGAAAATGGAATAATAATAATCTGAAAAAGAATAAAGCGGTAGGCTGCATAGCATTAGGCCTGTGCGCGTGAAAAAGCGTTCGCGTGAAAAAGCGTTCGCGTGAATCATACGGGCATAGACAGAAAAGTGATTGTTTTTCAATTCATATTCGGATTCAGCGTACAAAGTTGAATACAGACTATAAATTTTAATATTATCGAAGGTAGTTTGTATAGTATAATATGCGTTTGCGTGATAAAGTGTTTGGCGTGAATTACACGTACATGCCTTTATAACGGATTGTTTTTTAATTCAGATATAAATTCAGCGTAAAAAGTTAAATAAATGCTATTAATTTTAATGTTATCGAAGGTAATTTGCATTGAGTAATATGCGCCAGCGTGAAAAAGCGTTCGGCGTGAATTACACGGATATAGATAGAAAAGTGATTGTTTTTGAAATCATATTTGAATTCAGCGTAAAAAGTTGAATAAATGCTATTAATTTTATTGTTATCGAAGGTAGTTAGCATTGAGTAATATGCGCCAGCGTGAAAAAGCGTTCGGGCGTGAATTACACGGATATAGATAGAAAAGTGATTGTTTTTGAATTCATTTTGAATTCAGCGTAAAAAGTTGAATATTCAGCATTAATTTCATTGTTTTTGGTGTTAGCGGGGGGAGTTATTCGTTTTTGACAAAATTTTTCATAGAAACCAAACGACCCAATTCTCTTTCCTTATCTAGGCGACTTTTTTCGAGATTTTTTTTCGTCACAAACGGCAAACTCCCGCCAAATTTATGAAACCATTAGATGTACTCAATTTTTACACTGAATCCGAATCTGAATTCAGAAACAATAAATTTTCAACGCATGCACGTGTAATTTTCACCGATCCATTTTTCAACCCTATAGGCTTATCTCGCTATGCTTGCTTCCGTAAGAAATAATGGAACTAATGATCCTTATTCAATTTTTCACGAGGAAACCAAAAATGAAGTAAAAAACAATCGTCGTCAACAGCGATAGCCGTAATTTTATCTCGGTTTAACAAGTTTCGTTAAGTCGCATAGATAGACGGAATTGGATTTAATTGAATTCCATGTTAATTAAAGAAAAGATACATTTTGCTGGTTACCGGACAAAAGTTTATTAATGATATAGTCCCACATTACAAACACATGAAAACGTCTACAGAGTCAATACAGTGATGGGGTCAGGTTCAGAGACATCACGATCAGAATCTGAGTCGGAGTCTTGGTGAGAGTCACTGTTGAAGTCTTGATGAGATTCACTGTCGGAGTCTTGATCACAATCACGGTCTGAGTCACGGTCAGTATCACAATCGGAGTTACAGTTGAAGCTCCCGTGAATGTATATCTTGAAGAGTGAGACCGCTCTGGCAACTTTCTCTTGAATGCGATTAAGTTCCAAGTTCATTAAGACAATTTTCCCTCTTGAAATTTTAATGGATTGCGGGTACTGGAAAAAATCCTTTAAATAAATAACATAAAACATAAATTGAACACAATTTCTTCAAATCTTATTTGAAATAATAGTTTGATACTCCCTCTCCTTAAATCAAATCTGCCTTTGGGATTCAATCAATTAAAAAATTATTAACGGTCGCATTACGTTACGTTTTGGTCTAATATCAACCCGAAGGAAGGCTCCGTTCCAAAGAGCCAGTTTTAGTTTTAAAAATTTGATTACCTAGAAGTGTGACAACTATCATGAATTTACTCTTCAATGGTTCAATTGTCAACGAGTTTATGCTTAGACAAGATTGGCATTGCAGAGGAACGAAGCACGGAACTGCAACCTCTGAAAATAATAACATTTGTAAGCATCAATCAAAATATATTAACAAGATATGCAAAATAATTTATATACCTTTTGTAACTATCTCAGCTAAAGTTGAATCCCAAAACTCGTTAGGCTTTAGTTTAATCACTTTGGAATCTTGAAACAATAATTGTCTTCTGTGGAACACATTCCATGAATGGAATTGGAAGTCGCAGTCTTGACAATATGTCTTGACACAACAGAGACAGCGAGTGTAACAAGCTGCAAGGGACTTTTACAAATCCAGCACAGTGATGGAATAGTTGCGTAGCTTGCAATAAGGCCATTGACAACTTCATCCCAGTGCACATCCCAATCAACAGCAATTTGGCCCATACGTCTCTCATGTTTCTTCACTTCTTCTCCTAGAGGTACACTCCCGTCAGCATCAATATTGAAGTCACTTTGAATTTGATTCAGATATTGTTCTAGCTGACTCGGAATAGGTGAATCTGTAAGTAATCAAGGAAATATTTAGATGTTTATACAAGACAGGAATACTATCGGACTTGAAATTACCTAAGTTGTTGGCTGCTTCAATATCTTCTCTATCAATTGTCAGGGAATTTTCGTTTTCAGTGGAACAGTCTTTAGAGGTTCTTTTCATTCTTTTTCTTTTGGCTGATTCATTTCTGTTGAGATCTGGGGGAATTGATGAACTAAGTTGTCGTTTAACTTTGGGAAAACTTTTTCTTTCCTTTTGGTTTTTTCTTATTTCCCTCTTGAAATCTCTTTGCTTTTGAATATATAATTCTTTTTTAAATCCTTCAATAGATCACTTTTCTTGTTCGACGACATTTTGTTGTTTTGTTTTTCAATAACACAATTAAAATCGGTTAATATTCTAATAAGCAAACAGTTTGTTTACTAAAAACGTGCTATGGAAACGGAAACGAATCCGTTCAAATAATGGAAAGGTTTCGGCTTCTTATTATAAAAACAAGTTGATAATAAACTGAAACGGATCTGTGAACGGAAACGGGTCCGCTCACTGATTTGAACAACGCGCTGCTTTGTCAAAAATCGGTTAACTGAAACGAATCCGATTATGAATCAGCTAGAGGCGCTAGAGGGTAGGCATAACGTTATTGCCTTCATGCGACTCTAGCGTTAGAGAACGGAAACCAATCCGTTCTACGGCCCTCAAAAAATCCGTTTTTTAACGACACGGAATCGGATCAGTATCAGTTCACTGGTGAAGACTGTGTTGGAGTGCATGACGTCACATGACCCTTCTCGCTCCGAGCCAGTGTGCACTGGCTACTGCACCGAGTGCAGCCATCCGAAATCGACATATGACTCTGCTCTGGGGAGGGTTTGACAAGTAAGGGGACCAGTTTGGCAACATGGGCTAGACAGTATCCCTCCGGCTTCTTATTATCTAGAAGGCTATGCCGTAACATAGGTATCCCCAGGTATCCCTAAGGCTAAATATTTGTTTTGTTTAGTATTTTTGTGAAGCTTGCCGATTCTTCTATTCATACTGATTGTTTCGAAGCCAAAGAACCTTTGACTCATATCGCTAAAATTTAATAGAGCGTTGGACATCAAAGTGGTAATATTTCCCCGATCTCAGATAAGCTTCGACATTTTTCGCTGGTCTCCAATTTGCGTCTCCATCCATGGGCTCTAGAAGGTAAACAATTGTTTACTCAACAAAGTTTTTTTATTGCAACAATTTGAAATTTGTTGTTAATCAAATCTCCAAAACCTGGAATACTTATGTGTTATAGATATTAATTGGGTAGTTGCAAACAATTTAACTGAAAGTATACTTTCTAGGTGGTTTCATCCAAATGTATCAGGGATTGATGCAGAACTACTTCTCTTAAAACGTCGAATAGATGGCAGTTTTTTAGCACGTCCCAGTAAGAGCAACCCAGGAGATTTCACCCTGTCTGTTAGGTAACATTAAAGTGTAATAATTTTTGTTAAGGCTTTTGATTTTGATTTTTATTTTAAAGGAGAAATGGTGAAGTTACTCACATAAAAATTCAAAATACTGGAGACTTCTACGATCTGTATGGGGGTGAAAAATTTGCAACTCTGTCTGAACTGGTGCAGTTCTATATGGAAAATCCTGGACAGTTGCGTGAGAAGAATGGTGAAGCCATAGAACTAAAATTTCCTGTCCATTGTTCTGACCCAACTACTGAACGGTAATTAATTGTGTGAGAGAACAAAAGCGTTTACAATGCCATTTTCTGTATAACCGTCAGTTGCTGATTTCATTAATTTTTTTCTTTTCCAGTTTGTCTTTCAGGTGGTTTCATGGACATCTTTCAGGAAAAGAAGCAGAAAAAATTCTACTTGATAAAGGGAAGAATGGAAGTTTTTTAGTGAGAGAATCCCAGAGTAAGCCCGGAGATTACGTTTTATCTGTTAGAACTGAAGACAAAGTGACACATGTCATGATAAGATACCAGGTTATTTTACACTAATTTAATAATATTGGTAAAATTTTGACAAGGCTTTTCATGATTATTAGGAGCAAAAGTATGATGTGGGTGGTGGTGAAAAATTTGATTCACTGTCTGAACTAATTGAGCATTACAAAAAAATCCAATGGTTGAAACCACAGGAACTGTGGTCCATCTTAAACAGCCTTACAATGCTACTAGAATTCATGCGAGTGGAATAGAAAGTCGCGTCAAAGAATTGCAGGTACTTAATGCGAAATATATTTGCTTACTTTTTCATATTATTTTTCATTATATCCTCTGCAGAAGGAGCATAGCGTGAGTACAGGGAAAGGAGGATTTTGGGAAGAATTTGAAAGTTTACAGCAACAAGAATGTAAACATCTATATAGCCGTAAAGAGGGACAAAAACCAGAAAATCGGAATAAAAATCGATATAAAAATATTTTACCATGTATACTCATTTTATTTGATCAAAATTAGAAAAAAGTTTACATACCTTAATTTTATCCCTAGTTGATCACACCCGTGTTCTACTTAAGGATGTGGATGCGAGTATAGCTGGTGCCGACTATATAAATGCCAACCACATACGGGTAAATAAACACGTTAGTAACTTTACCGTAGCTATGATGTTTTAGCATCTCACAAATATTTAAAATACATTGTTTTCTAACACGTATCTCGCAGCCAGAAGATGATGGAAATGGGGACCAGTTCCCACAATACATTGCTACCCAAGGCTGTTTGCCACACACAGTCAACGATTTCTGGCATATGGTGAGACAAAGACGCTAATGTAGTTATGTTTTCAGTTATGTCACTAATAAGTCGACATTTTAGGTGTGGCAGGAAAATAGTCGCGTAATTGTAATGACAACGAAAGAAATCGAGAGAGGAAAGGTAGAAACGCAAATGTCCTCTCGTTTGGTTATTTTTTTTAGATTTATTCATTTTTCTCTATGTGATATACCAGTCGAAATGTGCACGCTACTGGCCAGAGGAAAATCAAACAAAAGAGTTTGGAAAAGTTGTTTTAAGGTGTGTTAGCGACTCGCTTCGTGCTGATTATACTCTTCGAGAGTTCTTAGCAACAAAGGACAACGAAGAGAGGCTGATACATCAGTATCATTTCCAGGTAAGCTTTATATTGGAATTTTCCCTTGAATTTCTTTAGACGTATTCTTCGCCTGAAAGGCATGGCCTGATCATGGAGTACCAGGAGATCCTGGATGTGTGTTAAACTTTCTTCATGATGTGAATACAAGGCAGAATTCAGTTGCGAATGCAGGTCCTGTCGTAGTGCATTGTAGTGCAGGAATTGGTCGCACTGGAACATTCATTGTAATTGATATGATCATCGGTCAAATAGAAAGACGAGGTATCTGTGAAATAAAAAAGTGCGAGAAGAGAACCAAAGTATTTAATTAAAAAAAAACTTCTTGTATAGGATTGGATTGTGAAATTGACATTCAGCGCATGATTCAAACTATTCGTGCCCAAAGATCTGGTATGGTGCAAACTGAAGCGCAGTACAAATTTGTTTATATGGCAGTTCAGTACTATATAGAAACTTTATCACAGCGCATGCAAGCCCAGCAGGTAAATGAGTGGACACGTTATGCTCAATAGATAATCGTTATGTGATAAAAAATTCTTGATTATTTAGAAAAGCCTACAAGCCGGCAGAGAATATACTAACATCCGTTATTCAACCGAAGGCGGTCTGACTCCTGCTGCTTGCAACCAATCCCAATCTTTGGAGTCGCCGACGGGCAAGAGTTTGTCAAAATCAACCCTTTCACTCGCCAGTGTGTCCACTCCTTTGTTAAATTCTTTTCATGTAACATTATCTAAGTCGGAGAAACCTCCAAAGGAAACAAAAGGGGTTGCCAATAGAACTGTAGCTGAACATCCAATACCGATGTAAGCTAGATTGCCATTTGTTAATAATGTTTAAAACACATTTGTATATATTATTATTTTAAGGCCTCCGAAAGATTTCCCAAAAATGCTTTACGAAAATGTCCCTCTGAACGAGCGAAAAGCAGCTGGAAACCAAGGACCGCCACTTTTCCCCCCACCACCTACCCCACCAAGAAAAATGTAAACCACAAAAAGGAAAAGGTTTCTCATCAGAGTGCGGACGTGAATTGGTGTGGAATTGACCAAATTTGGGATGTCGGGAGAAAACAGTTATCCTGCAACCACATTAGCGACCTGCAGTCGAATAAGATCTTCGTCGATTTAACAGACAATTTTGCTTCTTTTTTCCGACATTCCTATTATGTTTGCATTCCTTCGATTTCTTGCTTAATTTTTGCCTTTTTCGCTCGTGGCTTTATTTCCAACATTGGCAAAATCTTCATGCCTTTCGATTCGCTTAAGTCACACCATACTTAATCGTCGATGTAAAATGACTGCTTTATTTATCGGTCTCACTACTACAATTCTCCTGCAAAACCTTTACAGTGTTCGCTATAAATCAGTTGAAACTCATCCGAATCGTCAGTTGACTACTGTTGCTCTAAATTCACAGTTCTAAAGTATGTTGCGCTGTATACGACCCGAAGGCGACCAAGAGCCGCAAATAGCATAGAAAAGATATGCGACCGAACTTGCTACGCGAGCAGGTGGGTTTACAGGGATGCGGACGGTAGAACTCCACGTTGAATAGAACCCTACCGATAGTGGTCCTGTTTTAAGAAATTCAAAATAAATAACTACAGAAGAATAACGCTTACATTCAACTCCACAGACATCAGAACCCTAGTTTTGAAGAAACGAAGGGATTTATTATTTTTTAAAATATAAAATTAAAAAATAAAGCACATATTGCTCGATAAAAATTTGTTTCATGTATAATCGTGAATTTCTCGTAAGGTAACCACAATTATTCAACACCTCATCAGGAATCGAACACCGATCTCCAGCATCACATCCAGAAACGCTAACCCTACGCCATTAAGCCGAATATGAGAAAAAATATTAAGCCGAATACATCCTTAACCGAATATGAAATAAAGGTACTCCTTCGGAACCACAACCAGAAACACAACACCTCCAAGACATGTCGAAGAAGAACAAAAACACTGTCAGATGCGGACGATAGATGAAAGAGATCACTCAAAAAAAATGTAGGACTACAAAAAAATTAATAATAAATAAAGTACAGTCTATATCGAGGTCAAATAAAAATTACAAGATTACCTGATAACGAAGGAATTTTGTAATCCAATTATGAATGGAATGGAAGATAATTTCAATGGAAAAAATTAAAACTAAAACTATAACGGGCGAAACTCCGTAAGCCGCCATGCAAGAACTGTTACTAGTTCGTGTCCAATTTTTTTTTCACAATTTCATCGAACTGGCAACTTCGGACGTTAGCCAACTCTATACTACACACTATACATTGCAGTATATTTTCTTTATTTTACTTTACTTCATCTTACTGTTCTATATTGTTCTAATTGATTCTTTATTGTTGGTTTGTTATATTTAGTAATATATATAAACATAGTATAATAAACTTTACTTTACAATTCTACTATACTTTTGTATACTACACACTATACATTGTAGTAAATATACTTTACTATACTATACTGCATAAAAAAATCTATTGTTAAAATGAATTAAAATATACAAATGTAGCAAATGAGGTACCTTAATTGTAAAGCACTGGATTTCTGTGAGGGAGATCTTAGGTTCAAATCTAATATTATCATTTTTATCATACATCCATTTTTATTTAAGTTAAGTAAATCCATTAATTAAGTAATTGAGTTTTCATTTGATGTTGTATACGTTCATAATAACAGTCTGTTTTCAAGTATGGATAGCAACGGATATATTTTCCTATCTTCGTTAAGTGGAATTATCAAAAGTAATAGTGAAATGTTGGAAAAGTTTTATTTGAAATGTAAAAAAAAAAATCTAGTGTTAAAGCGCAAGTTCCTTTTGATGAACTAAGTTGGACATCTTTTACTATAACCATGATCTATTCGGTGTTAACGTCAATGGATTTGTATAGTTACCTGGTTGAAATCGGTTTCATTAATAACAGTGTATCTTCTTTTTGTCTGAAGTGTTCCAGTCAACTTACATTGGTAACTTTTTACATTACGATATTTGTAACGTTATGTATCTCATTGATTACATATATCATTAGATTCCTTGCACTTCCGCTATTGACGGCTGTCAATTAAAATCCAATAATAGAATTGCAATTGATAGTAGCAATTAAAAAAAAAATATATGTGGTCAAAAATGTACCATAAGAAGATATTCATGGTTCCATAAGTCGCATTTAACTATTCATGAAATTTTAACTTTAACTTATTATTGGTGGAATGAAATGCCACAGAAATATGTTGAAAATGATTTGGATTTAGGTATGTTTATACTTTTGAAACTATACTTTATTTTACCTTATTATATTATTATTTTATGTTTCAGTATAGTATTTAAAATTTTATTTAATTGTTGATGTTTTGTTTATATTTATTATTATTGTTTAGTGTGATATAGTAAACTTAACTATACTATACTGAAGTATGATACTTATACTATATCATACTATACTGAATTATATATTTTAATTGTTATTAAATAGCTCATGGTACACCAATAGATTGGTATAATTTTTTCCGAGAAGTATCAGAAGATATTGTAATAAATAATTCAGAAAAGATAGGAGGCTTTGGTATAACAGTAGAAATTGATGAATCCAAATCAGTGTATCGTATTTGGTTATTAAAATAAAAGTATTTTAAAATAAAATACTTAAAATACGTATTTTATTCGGTATTTGTATTTGGGCTGTTTCTTATTTAAAGTATTTGTAGCCTATTTGTATTGGTCGTTTACGCTGAAAGGGAATAAAATACAAATACGAATACAAAATACTTTTTTTTCAAAGATTTAAAGTTTGTAAGTTGGCAACAGTGTATGAATCGAAAGTAACTTCATTTTGACAGCGTTATTGCACCTGCAAAACGTTTTGCAATAGCATTTTCTAGTTTAAAAACTTTCAATTGCATTTTTCGTCGTCTTTTTGTCTCGTGTGTGTTTTCATTAAACCACAAGTTTCGTTAACGTTTATCTCTAGTTCTCTACAAATCGGATTGTTTCTTATTACTGTGCGTTCTGAAGAACTTGTATAATACCCATGGTAAGTGTTTAAGTTATTGAACATTCTTAAAATACGTAATGGCATAAACTAATAACTTGGCATACCATCTGATTCAGTGACAAGAATGTCGGCAAGACAGAACCTTGGACAGACAGTAAAAATAAAGGAGTAAGAGGCCGTGGACGTCCCAGAAAATCCCAGCCTATTTTGCAAAATCTGACTCAAGTACAAAAAGATCTTCTCAACGAAGAAAATCAGATGCTGCTCGATGAGTCTTCTGGTCAGGCCTCACAAGCCAATGAGATTCATACTTTAGATGAGCCCCCAGATCAACTTCTCACTGCAGATGGTACAGAATGGCTGGTAGTGGATTCAAGAAATGAGGATGAAGAAATAATTCCATCAAGTCCGAAGGTTCCAGATCCACCACCCAAAACGCAGCCAATTCCAGCTTTCAAGCAATATACTTTTCTTCAATAAACGGAACAAGAACTTTATGTAGTTCATTTACTAGTTTGAATGGAAAAAATGTGGAGCAATAGAAGTCAATAAAGAAAAAAGTATTTTGTATTTGTATTTGTATTTTATTTTATTTGGTATTTGATGTTTTGGGAGGAAAAATGTATTTTGAAGGACGAGTATTTTAAAATACAGTATTTGTATTTATAAAATACTCGTTTTTTTTCAAATACGCTACACTGATCCAAATTCGGAAAAAGTATTTAATTACGGTATATTTGTAGTCCAGTTATTTATTGGAATAGAAAATTTTATAGGGAAATACAATCGAGGAAAACGAGTAGATGGTGTATGGGTATTTGGTGGGGTTCAAAGAATATCAGGAAAATGCTTCCTCGTTGCTGTCCCAGATAGATCTGCTGATACCCTACTGGATATAATCAAAGAATGGATATTGCCTGGATCTATAATAATATCGGATTGCTGGAAAGCATATGATAAGATAGAGTAATTAATCATTTTTTTTTTCATTTTAACCATTTCTGTTTAAAAAATTATTTTACGTAGGGAACATAATGAATATATCCATTTAAAAGTTAACCATAGTTTACATTTTAAAGATCCCGAAACTGGAGCGCATACTAATCAAATAGAGGGTAAATCACCTTGGTATATAATATTATTATTTTACTTAACTGCTTTTGTGTTAGGATTTTGATTGTTAGGATAGGAGAATTTTTATTTCAGCTGGTATTGTAAATGGTGCTACGTTTGGAGACTTCTAAACAAAAGAAATATTATAAGTATTTTATTAAATTTAAATTGTTACAAAGTTGTGTAATAAGTTCATATATATTTTAATCGTGCAGTGTATAGTTTTAACTTAATGTATATAGTTTATAGATAGTTGATATAAAGAATTATTCACATGTTATCTACTTCTTAGAACTGAAAAATAATTTTTGTATAGTATTTAACCCTTGGAGTTTTTGTTTTTTATATAGATATACCTTTAAGTCATTTTTAACCATATTCATGTCTGGTTCGTCCTCTAAATCCTCATTGTGTTCTTCTTCTGTTTCAACTATCACATTGTTATTAATCTCTATATCAGAAATTATAATATTATCTATTTGTAGTTGTCTTTCTTTTAATTCTTTTATTTCTATAAAGTCCAAAATAATTGTAAAAACTTTTTCCATTTTTTCTAATTTCTCGAGTAGGACATTTTTTTCATTTTGTAACATTGTTATTTGTTCTATCTGTATTAAATATTATTAATTAAGTAAATAATTGTAATATTGTATATGAACTAAAATAATAAGACTTGCCAAATTAGTTTCACTTTCCTCATATAGAGTTTTATACCGTTCACTCTCATTCTATAATCAGATGAATACATATAAATATATTGTCATGCAACTATAGTAATAAATTACCTTATATTCTTCCTTGTACCCATTAGATTCGTTTAATTCATTTTGTAACTGAATTATTTTGTCTACAAGGGTAGTTTTTAATTCAGTCATTAATTGTTTTTTTTGGACCGATGTCATTTTGAATTTTGAAATGTACTATTACTATACTTTTCTTATATGACTGAAATATAATTAGCAGAAGTAATTGAAATCAGCATTGTCATTTTTGTAAATAATTTATAAAAAAAATCGTAATATATATAAGAAGGATTTTCTACTCCGTGGGACTGCCATCTTGCGATTTACAGGCATGGAGGAAAACTACACACCCGCAAGAGGCTCTCCCATCGGGTGGGAAAAAACATAATGAATATAACGCCCTGTCATTTGGTTGTTAGACTTTATTGTGTGAAGTTTTCATTTTTTAATACGGATAACTTATATTGGTAAATATTTTATTTTTACGGTACT
This sequence comes from Daphnia magna, assembly GCF_020631705.1. Classification (NCBI taxonomy): domain Eukaryota; kingdom Metazoa; phylum Arthropoda; class Branchiopoda; order Diplostraca; family Daphniidae; genus Daphnia; species Daphnia magna. The sequence goes on from NC_059183.1 coordinate 10,705,037, forward strand.
TAATATACCTAACCAAATTTCCTGACTTCTTCGCTTCGCTTAGTTTCTTTAGTAGTTTAATTATAAATTTAGTATTTTCAGTTTAAGTTAAGTTAAGTTAGTAAAGTAAAATTATTAAGTAAACTATATATACTTTCATTCACTGTACTTTACTAATATAGTATTTTACTATACTATGATAAACTTTACTTTACCAACCCAAATCTCTAATTTTTCTCGATTTATTCGGGCTTCGTCCTCTTTTAGTATCTTTTCTAGTAAATTATAAGTTAAGTTTATTAAGTTTATCTAACATAGGTTAGTTAAATAAATTTATTATGTATAATTTATAGATTTTCATTCACTGTACTTTACTAATTTATTTAATTACTTTATTATACTATAGGCTACTTTACTTTACCCACCCAAATCCCTTATTTTTCTCACTTTGCTCGGGCTCCGTCCCGTTTAGTTTCTTCAGTAGTATAATTATAAGTTAAGTTAATTAACATTAGGTTAAGTTAAGTTAGTTAAGTTAAAATATTAAGTATACTTTGGTCGGTTAAAATAGACTTTAACCTTTTGCGGCTTCGCACATAGCTATATATTCCGCTTCCGTGGTGGAAAGTGACACACAGGACTGACACCTGCTTCCCCAGGCCACCGGACCTCCGTTGTAGATTAACAAATATCCAGTAGTTGACCGTCGAGTGTCAGAGTCTCCAGCATAATCCGAATCGGAAAAAGCAGTGAGAACGTGGCGTTGTTCTGTTCTTCCATAGGTTACTCCATACTTTGATGTTCCCTTTAAATATGCTAGGATTCTCTGAACTGCGATCCAATGAGCCTGTTTCGGGTTGTGGCTGAATTGTGCTACCTGTCCGACTAAGAAGGCAATGTCCGGGCGCGTACACACCATTAGAAACATCAAGCTGCCAACCGCTTCTCGGTATGTGGAGTCATCTATGGTTGGTGAAGAAGATCCACCTTCGATTACATCGATTGTTAATCTCACATATGGATCTGCAGGCTGCATTTTTCGATTGCACTCCAACATCTTGAAACGGCGAAGAATCCGATTGGTGTATTGTTCTTGAGAGAGATGGCGTATGCGATCCCTGTCAATTTTTATTCCAATAAAAAAATCTGCATCTCGCGCTGTGATGTCTAGGTGTGCTGATAGTTGACTGATGAGCTCGAATAATTTATTTTTGTCTGGTCCGCAGAGTAATCCCTCGTCCACCCAGATTGCTAAGATGACAATACCATTCTCCTCACTTCGACGATAAACACATGGGTCAGCCACACTGCGAACAAATCCAAGACCAATCTAGTGCAGCAACTTTAACACCTTTGTTAAAAATGGATATATTTAATAAATATTGACGAATTCTATTTATAACGAATTCTGCACTAGAGAGAAGACAAACGTGTTTAATATAATGAAATAGGCAATGTTGCGAAAGGCGCAAATTTCAAAAAATTGTGAATTGCAATCATAAATTTAACATATAAATAATTGCCTAATCTAGATGGATTAGGTATTTATGGATAGGGAATTAAATTAAGCTTAAATGAAATAAATTTCTGGACACATTGATTGGTAATTTTATAGATAACGAACGAAAAACCCCAATTTTTTCTATACCCCCGAGAGGCGAGGGGCCTCCTATACTAGCGAACCTGGCGGGAAATCTTGGGACCCTTTACTGAACACCCGCCGGTCTTGGGGATAGCCGAGAGTGTACCTTTCCTATTATATCGTGATCATACTACCAGTTCACTGGGCACTACTGTCCCACAGAGCTATTCTCTACAAAAAACCATGCGGTAAACTACGAAAGACATGAATTGAGGTTTATCGATACATTCCGATACACGCAAAAAAAAAGAAAAAGCACAAAAAAAAACCACAAGTAAAAATTACTCCGTGTGAATAGAACCTACTACTCTCAACGTTACAATTCGCAATCACAGATTATACCAACCACCCACATCGACTGCGTTATACTTTGTTATAGAATATAAAAGCGAAGAAAATTATCTATACCGATATTTAAGAAATAATTAGATCGAAAGATTGGTGTTTCTGTGAAGAGAAACTCTATGGAAAAATTCAATTACTTTATCAAAAGAAAATTTAGTATTTGTATACATTCTACTGTGAGACTAGAAAACTGGACTAAGAATGATTTACAGAGGTCAGAAGCGCTAGACCATACCATTGAGCTAAACGGATATTGAAATAGGAACAATCTAAACGCACCATTCAAACCATCTACGATACCGATACACCGACACATCGACGATACGCCAATACTCCGATACGATATATCTAGTAACCATAGAATTTCGATGTAGCCCCAACACTACTAGACACCCTTTATTTCCCAACCTCCTTTTCCGTTTTTCGTTTTTTGAAGTTGCAATATACGTCTGAAATACTTGACATAAATTAACACCGTAAACAGGGAAAGGTGGGCGTTCAAATTCTTAAAAGGTTAATATTTTTTTGCCATTTTAAAAATCCCTAAATAGCGTTCACGGGAGTAGCTTATGTGGGAAAGGGGCGGAGCTTGACGAGTCGTTTTGGGGTATTTGGGACGATACCATCCAAACAGCTCAAAAAAAGCGTGACCGTGCCCCCAGGTGATGACCGCCTATCAAATCTCTATCTAAATTATTTATCAAAATATTTTTTTTGTCCCGGAAAGAATGCGTGGTTTGAAAATAAGGCGAAAAAGAGGCGTGTTTCAAGGGCGGTGAGTGGAAAAAATCAATCGTCTTGATCGATACGATTGTTAACATCTTCCGCAATGAAATTTCCCAAATTATCATTGAACGCAAAAGATCGATTTGTTTAAAGTGTTTTCAATTTTCCCTTTTTTGAATTTAAAACTTTAGAACTTAATTTTTGAGTGCTATGTTTGGGACTTAATTTGTGGAGCAAGATTTAAGTCTATTTTTATTGGTTGTTTTTTTAATGGTTAATAAATAGTTGTGTTCATTGTTAGTTTTGAGATGGAAACTTAAGAAATCGATTTTTTTCCCCCCATTTTCCGACAATTTCGATTCGCCCGCTTTAGCGTTAAACCAAGTTGGACCTGCAGCTGGCTGCACCTTTATTTAGCAAGTGCTTTGGGATGTAGGGTGGGAAAACCTGATAGATCCAGGTCTCACCACTTGTAAAACAATCCTGATTGCTCATCGATTGCTAGTTAGCGACCTCGAGAAATCGTTAAATTGTTGTACAAGTGGCTCGACCTGGATCTATACGGTGACTTTGAAGCATAAATCATGAATAAACCCAAGTAGAGTCATTTACGTAGAGCGCTAGTCACCAAAGCGCCCTTCTCAGTGGGTCGGTAAAAACGGGTAAATGTCGATTCCAAATTCCAGTTTCCTGCCGCAAGGATCGCTTCCGTCGGCACACCAGAATTAGCCGCAATGGACGTGGAAGCGCTTCTTGTAGAATGGGCCGAATAAACCGACGTGTCAATGCCCGCGTCATTCAAAACAAGTTTGAGCCACCGAGCCACTGTTGAGGCCCCTACCGAGTTATGAGGGGGTCTTAGTCCAATAAACAGCGATCTTGCCCTGTCTTTTTTACGCCGTTGATCCACCGCCGTGACAAAGTCTCTCAAAGTTTCGACCGGGCTTGCTAGTGAAGGGGGCAGTAATTTCTCTACGGTAATAACTTGAAGAGCAGAGTTTAGGGAAGGCAGATTATTTAGGAAAATTACCGAATCTCTGTCGATGCTGGCGAGCTCCGACACCCTACAAAGTGAAGAAAGAGCCAGCAAAATGGCTAATTTCATTGAGAGATTCTTGAAAGTAAGATCACTATTTGGACCTAGGGAAATCAAGAATTCTATTACTGAATCCACTTCCCAGAAACGTGAATATTTAGGGGTGGAGGGATTCTTGTTGTACACCCCTCACATTAATTTCACTACCAGTGGGTGTTTGCCCAAATCGAAGCCGTCCAACTTGCCTAAGGTTGACAAAAGCATAGAGCGGTGGACGTTTACCGTTCTATACGCTTTTCCGCCACTAACCAGCAACGAAAGAAAATCTAATCCCTTCGCTATAGAAGGTAACATGGAATTGATCTCCTCTCTAACACACCAATCACTCCAACTACTCCACGCGTATTGGTAAGCAATTGATGTGGTGTTGCGTGACCCTCCCATGAGGAGTTCGACAACTCGGCTCGAAAGGCCGCTGCTTTCGAATTGTCTCCGGACAATCTCCAGGCGACCAACAGGAGCGATTCTGACAGCGGGTGTGGTTGGCCTGCTAGGCCCAGCAACAACCGTTCTCTCGGGAGAACTAGGGCCGGTTCGCCCGCTAGCTCTAGTAGCAGTGGGAACCAGGTCTGCGCCGGCCAAAAGGGGATCACCAACGTGAGCTCTACTCGGTCTCTCAACGCTTTCATCAGACATTTCTGAATCAGGCAAAATGGGAGAAATGCGTAGCCATTTATCTCCGCCCATCCCAGGCTGAAGGCGTCAACCGCCAGTGCGTCCGGTTGCCGGCCCCAACTGACGAACTTGTCCAGTTGTCTGTTCCAGGCCGATGCGAACAATTCTACCCTTAGGCTCCAACGAGCTCTCAGGTGACTGAAGACGGACGGGTTGAGTCTCCAATCGCTCGAGTCCTGGCCTGCTCTTGATAGACGATCTGCAACGACATTTTGCGTCCCCCGCAGGTATTCAGCATTAATTGTGATTAAGCGTTGTTCGCACCATGCCACTATTTCTTCGCTAATCCAACACAGCCTCTGGAACCTGGAGCCTCCTGAATTATTCACGTAATGGACTGCCGTTGCATTATCCATCATGGGCCTCACTGACAACTGAGATGTCATGCTTGTGAATGATTTTAATGCGAATAGAGCCACCATCAGCTCTAGCTCGTTTATGTGGCGCAAATGATCTTGATCCGCCCTTTGGCACTGGCGTCATTCAAGGAGGCACCCCAACCCGAAAGGGAGGCGTCAGAAAAAATGATTAAATCGGGATCACGCACCGAAAGCGGTGCGTGATCGGAGCGATGGATAAATTCCCGTCGGCCGCGCTGACTGCAGGATGTACAGCCGCTGGATGTTTCTATAATGCCCCTGGGCAAACGGAATAGCTTGGATCGTCCAAGCTAAATTCCATAGAATTTTTGCCACCTCCCTTAATGAGATGTCGACGGTCGAACGTGCCTTGTGACAAATTTCAATGATTTGTTCTATTTTCTTGGGGAGGAGAGAGACGGATAACTCCTTGGATTTGATCAAAAGTCACAGAAATTCCCTTTCCTGCGCGGCCATGCCCACAGATTTCTCCCATTTCATAAAAAACCCACATTTCTCTAGTATTTCTACTACAAGTAAGAAATCGCGCTCTGCCCCCTCCTTGGTTTGGTTAAGGATGAGAAAATCATCCAAGAAGATTAGAATTCGGATCCCCCTCCTTCTTAGCGATGCCACTACGGGTTTAAGGATCTTTGTTAAGGTCCAGGGAGCGGATGATAAACCGAAACAAAGGTATGACAATTAGAAAAGCGACCCTTCCCACATGAACTGGAGAAATTTCCTATCGTCCGAATGGATGGGAATGGTAAGGTAGGCGTCTTGAAGTTCTATTTTCGTAAAATAATCCTTCTTCCTTACCATTCCCTTCATTACGCTGACACCCTTTATTTTCAAATGTAACTTTTCTACAAACTTATTTAACCCTTGTAGATAAACTATTGGCCTAAAACCACCGGAACTTTTTGGGATCACAAAAATGCCGCTGACAAAGCATCTGTCTTCGAGCGGGATTCTCCCCACTGCCCCTTTTTCTTGTAACGAATTGACTTCCACCTGACAAATCACTGTTAGCTCCGGGCTAAAGGACATATTCTTCCCGGGGCGGCTTTGAAACGGGACTCCGGTAAAGGATATTCTAACCCCCACTGAAATGGCGTTTAAAATCCATTCAGCAGCCGTCAGCGATGGCCAAAAGGAAGTAAATTGGCGCACTATTCCCCCAACATTAATGTTTACCACGGGTGGGCGCACAAAAAATGGCGTAGCAAGTAAATTCGAAGAAACTGACCTTGAATTCCTGTTAAAAGAGCCCTGCTTGGCGCCTCGTTTGTTAAAGCTGCCGTGCAGGTTAAAGCCGAAACCGGATCCTGATCTCCCGCTTTCACGCCACGCGATGCGCCGCCGCCCTTTCCGTGTCTACCAGATGTGGAAGCGGACGGTTGACCTCCCGGGCATCCTAATGCCGGGAGGACGTCCTTAACCATGCCTCTGAGAAAGGTACGGCCGAAGAGAAGGGCACATTCCTTCGGCTTGAATCGGGTGGATTCCGCTAACAGCGACTCAAAATGGTGGTCCGTCTTCCACAAGATGTTTTCCCGCCTCTGAATGTTGATGTTGTGGAAGGCGTGGCCCAAAAGCTGCAAGGCTGATTCGGCCGTGCTAACCATAAGGGGGTCGACTACGGCTGCTACCACTGCACTTTCCAATACGTACAGGAACGGTTTGCCGATTTCCAAAATCTTGTATTGGTCCGCAGAGAGGGACTTCTTTTTCACCTCCGATTTGCTAGCTTCCCTTTCTCTTACTTCTTTTAGCCTTCGAGCCATGGATGGGTCCAGCTTTGGAACTTGCAAGTCAAACGAGCTCTTTTCAAAAGTGGGAATAAAATTCTCTCTTAGCTGTTTTGACTCCTCCGGTTTCTGAGGTGTAGTCATCCAGGTCCTGAGCTCCTTCGAGCGATATTTGTCCAGCTGGAAACTCTTCGGGAGAAGTGGCTCCTGCTCAATAGGTAGAGGGATAGCAGCAGCATCCCTTGCCTCTTGATCCGACTCGGCCCTTTCAGGGAGCGCAGGATCCTCTCGCTGACCACGACCGCGGACTGCTGAATGGCTTCGAGTGCTGTCCACTGAACGGCTGCGGTTCCGGTAGCGACTGTGGTTAGTCTCCAAGCCTACTGAATTTTCTCGGCCACGTGACGGTAAAACGCTACGCGTGTCGCTATGTCCTCTGCTTTGACTTTGGCTCCTTCCTCGGTGGTCCAAATCACGTTTTGCCCTCTTCCTCTCTCTTGGGGGTAGCTACGCAGACTGCGGCGACGAAGAGTAGCTGCCCTCGAATCTGAATCTGAACTTGAAGAGCTAGAAGAAGACGATCTTGAAGAATTAGACGACGACATGTGGTCACTTTGAAAGCTGAAAAAGGTCTAAAGGGGCTCTTATGGCCTGAGGTGGTCTTCCCTTTTTTGTTCTTTGAAAAATCAGCTGATGCAATACAAGGTCAACACCGTATAGATCCAGGTCGAGCCACTTGTACAACAATCGGGGACATTCGCTGTGAGGATTTCATAAACGATTCGGTACGTCTGGTTTTCAGCTGGGGCTCGGCCTCGTATTACCCATGACCGGTTAACTACCGGAAGGTGCTGGTGCGACACACGTAAAATCATCTTAGAAAAAAGCGCTAATGCTGACTCTAAGTAACAATGACAGTTACTTTAACTTTTGTGACGGAATGATTTTGAAAATAATCGAACTCTTATTTCTTTGATTTTTTTTCCTGTTGGCTCGCTGACTTCAACAGTTTAGAGAATATCGAACGTCGAAGCTGATTCACATCGGTATCGCATTTTTCAATTGCCGTACAAGTGGCTCGACCTGGATCTATAAGGTGTTGACCTTGTATTCCACAACTGACTAGGATGATCTGAGGGGGACTAACGCCCCCTCAGATCTTTTTCAGCATTCAAAGTGGCAGCATGTCTTCGACATTGTCTAGTGTTTCGTCGAGTTCGTCTTTTCCCAGCCCATCGTGTTTCTATTCTGACTCGAGGGCAACCAGCTTCCTTTGCTGTGACATAAGCAGCTGTTCGCGTACGGAAAGAGAAAGGAGAGAGATAGAGCGTGACTTGGATCGTCGTGGGAGCCGCCGGGTACGAGGCAGGAGTCGCAGCAGCTCGTGTGGTCTTTCGAGATCACGTGGCAGAGATAGTTCAGCAGGCTTAGAGAGCACCTGAATTTCTTACCCTCCTTTGAGAAAAGTTCGTTCGACTTACAGTTTCGAGGCTGGACTCTTCCATGGCTCGTTGGCTCAAGGAGGTAAGAGGAGTGGAGGCAAGTAAGGTGGAGGCAAGTATGGTGGAGGCCAAGGGGAAGACCCTCGTGGCTTCGCAGTTTAAAATTTTGGACATTGCCAGACCGCTCTTGTATTGGTGGGGTAGCACCACGTATAACACTAATCTATCGACCCCCTTTTTGTCAGCGCGGCCGAGTCAGCCCTGCAGTGATGGGGCCACGCCCTCTACAATATCACAATTGAGAGGAGGCTTCAAGTCCTTGCTAGCTGAATTTGGCCGATTCAGACCCAAAAAGTGTGCACTTCTGTTCGGCCGCACATTCCTCTGGAGTATGGTCAGAGACGCGTCGGATGGCCGGAAGCTGAAGTCATTGGGTCACTCAGGAGTACGGCCGTCTACTGCAGCATCGTCAAGTTGGCCCAGCAGAAGCAGTGGCAGCACGACTGGATCTAAAAGTGGGAGGTCAGGATCCGGTTTCAACCTTCACGGCAGCTTCAATAAGCGAGGCTCAAAACCAAGCTCCTACAATCGCGGCCTTAGGTTAGTCTCTCCGGTTCTGTGTAATCCGCCAGTTGCTGTGTGTCCGTTAGTCTGTTTCATTCCCGCACTTTTTTTGATTTTCATATGGGCCTTTTTTTATTGAGGTTACTTATAGGTTGAATAACTACCCTATTTTTTTTTCTTAAAAAAAAATAAAATCTAGACCCCCCGCCAACTCATAAAGTGTCAAAATGGGTGTTTTTTTACTGTTTTTCGGCACGCTTGGACTGCGTGTTAGTTTTAAAAATCGGGCCTTAACATATTATTATTTAACTAGTGAAACTATATATTTTTACCAATTTTCAAGAAAATCGAATGAAATTTAGACCCCCCGCGATAAGTTTTGATTAAATAAATTAGTAGTATTGATGAGATAAATTTATTTTTCACTGAGTAAATTTTTGACAAAAAGACTATTCAGTTCATGACTATTCAAATAACACAGCTCGATAATCAATAACATAAAAAACAGAATAAATTCATAAGCGATCAAGATCAGACTTCTTCAGGGACGCCATTGATACTCTATGATTTTCAACAACTTGAAATAAAAAAGCCTGCTGTTCCTCGGATTGGCAAATGTCTTTAAAATCTGAAATCAATTTTATTCCGCGTTCTGCGCAGTCATTTACGACTTCTAACTGTCGAACGAAATCCCTAATTTCACGATAATCAGTCATCCGCTCCCAATACTTTAACGGAAGTTGCAACCAATCTGTTTGACTAGCATGAAGTCTCATAACGTGAAAAAGTAGCCATGAGTTCGGGCCTATGAGTGAATGTAAAAGAGGCATGTCGTCAATGGATTTAATCGGAAATTTTGGTTTTCCCACAATGAACTCCTTTGGTCTGGGTGTTTCCCACAACTTTCGAGCTAGTATTGACCGAGTAAACTCCGATAAATGCTCGTTGAAAATTGCCAACACAACTAAGGCTTCTGTAAAATACCATTGATGGCGGAGACAAGATTCAATCGCTGCATTTGCTATTACTTCGTCATCATCTCTGAACCATATCATTGACCCCAGGAACAACAAATCGTCCGTTGGGGCAATAAGGGCCAATCTAGATCGAAGGAAAGATTTTGCATAAAAAAGTGCGATGAAATTTGCCATCCGGGTTATTTGATCTAGCTCTTTGTCTGTAAGTTCAAGACGAGTTGACAGCAAACACATTTTTAGGAAATAAATGGCCTTACTCATAAACCGGGCATGATGGAGCGCTCCCGGTTTCCTTAATTTAATCGTCACGTCACCGCCAAGAAAAAGAATCGTTAACTCTAGCAGTTCTTTATAATCGGCCCTAGGAAACACACTAGTCGAATAACAATCCTTCCCCCATTTAAGAACTTCTGTTGCAGTTGATGCTATCATTGATGTAATTGGTTTCCCGTTGTCATCCATGGTCCCAGGCCATTGAAATAGAGTTACGTCGTTAAGATCGTGATCGATATTCTCCCAGTCACTCTGAAATCGCTTAAAAAGCAACTCCTCTGGGCCAAGTGTGTTACCGGAAACGGCTTACCAAATATTTTTTATGTGAACCTCGTACATGTGATGACAACAGGCCAGCCAAAGAAGAGGGCGATTCAGATCCTTTTCAATTAAACTGGCGCAACCATTTTGAATGCCAGTATTACTAGCGGTGGTATCAAAAACTAAAGCGGTGACGTCTTGTTTTAGTTGCCAATCATCTAGCATTTGAATTACTGCGTTCTTTTGCGAAATACCGGTTGAATCTGCAACGGATGGAATGCCAATGATTTTCGGTCTATGAAAAAAAATGAAGTATTAATACCAAATCATTTCTTAAGTCCTTTAAATGTTATACCCGCTTGATGCACCGCTAACTAATATAGCAACGCGCTCTTCTTTTTTCCCGCTAACAAGCTTAATAAGTTTAGAGTCCCAATGGACCATCGTATATTTTGGTTTATTCTTCAAGTAGTTTTCCTTGACTTCTTTGGCCTTCAGTTTTCGTTCTGCAGCTCGTTGACGCCAGACGGATGACACGGACAAGGAAAATGAATTGACGCTTTCACCGCCAGAATTAATAATTGCAGATTGGACTAGTAACTGCTTTCGAACGGAAATGTTTGATCTGTCGAACACTTGCGACATAACTTTCGATAACTCCTTTGCTGGAAGTGAAAGAGACACGTCTTCACTGGACTTTTTTCTCTTAGACGGGATCACTTGATAATCTTCTTCTTCATCACCGTCAGTTGAGTCCAATTCATCATCTAATAAGTTAATCGCATCCTGAATTTCTTTGTCTGTCATGCCTTGCCGATGATTTTGTATATCAGGTTGACCGCATTGCTTTCTTTGCATTTCGATGTTTTGGGCATTTCTGTCAACAGCAACAAGTTTTTGGGTTCTGATACTTTTTTGGTTTTGGTAAAAATCCCAATCATTTTTCCAATTTTTTCTTCTAGAAGAACGTATTGTTTGATAACAGTCACTAGTAGAAATATCACAAAGTTCGTCCAGTTTTTCTTGAAAGCACTTAATTTTCTTTTGCAGTGAGTTCTCTTTTTTTGGAGCGCGTTGGTTTGTAACTGACAAGATTTTTCGTACCTTCCTTCTTGAGATTTCGATATTCGTCCAACAATGAAGTTAGTTGTTTCGTCACATGTTTTTTCTGTTTAATGGGAATGCCAGATTTCGCCCACACAATTTCCATTTCACCAAACAATAAACTAATTAGATCGTTGTTGGGTTTAAGAGCGTTTTCAGTTCTCATGTGCAAATAACGGGCCATGACACTTCTGTTAGTTGGAAGCTTACACTTGTCAGCAAGACTTTCATTTTCTATGCATCCAATAATGATATCGGTAATAGAATGACTCGATGAAACTCGGCTCTGCATTTGAAAATATTTCACTTCACTGAGAGGCACATTAAAAAAGGTTCACATCGGAGTGCTTGGTGACTGGTTATGAGTCTAATGACTCATTACATTGTTGCCTAATATTATTATATCTGATGACATAAGACTAAAGGGAATTTTTCACATCCCGACAGGTAAAGTCATTGAGTGACCTTGTCATATCGAAAACGGAATATAAAAACTAATCGCGGGGGGTCTAAATTTCATTCGATATTCCTCAAAATTGGTAAAAATATGTAGTTTCACTAGTTAAATAATAATATGTTAAGGCCCGATTTTTAAAACTAACACGCAGTCCAAGCGTGCCGAAAAACCGTAAAAAAACACCCATTTTGACACTTTATGAGTTGGCGGGGGGTCTAGATTTTATTTTTTTTAAGAAAAAAAAATACGGTAGTTATTCAACCCATAAGTAACCTCAATAAAAAAAGGCCCATATGAAAATCAAAAAAAGTGCGGGAATGAAACAGACTAGTGTCCGTTGTTATTGCGTAACGTTATTGGGGGAAGAGTACATGAATTCACTTCCTTTTGGCCTTCACTTACGGCCGATGGACGGGTCCTGGAGTCAATTTCCTCTGAAGTGAAAATTCTTTTTGTCGATGTGCCGGCTCAGATTAGCCCCGTTGCTAATATGCGGTTCAATGCAGAGACGAGAGTGATCTGCAGCGCTGAACGAGTGGCCCTAGTAGCAAAAGTTGTCGTTGAAAAAATCCTGACCGAAGACATGTGCTTTGTAAGCGGTGTTTTCGGTATACCTAAGAGCTCTGGTGGGTTTAGGCCGATTATTAATTTGAAAGGCCTCAATAGATTTGACCAGCATTTTCGTTTTTAAATTGAGGATGTCAGTGTGTTGAAGGGAATGGTAAGAAAAGGCGATTTTAAAAAATTGACCTTCGAGACGCGTAACTCACCATTCCCATCTATCCTGAACATAAAATATATCTACAATTTTTGTGGGAAGGGTCACTTTTCCAGTTTTCATGCCTTTGTTTCGGGCTTTCATCCGCCCATTGGACTTTTAAGATTTTAAGACCACTAGTGGCCTTTTTGAGGATAAAATGGATTAGAATTATTGTTTATTCGGACGAATTTTTGATTCTGAATCAGTCCAAGAAGGGGTCAGAGAGTGATTTTGCCTTTGCGGTAGATTGTTTACAAAAATTCTATATTTAGTAATTGGAACAAATCGCGGGCGATAACCGAACAAATGAGAGAGTTTTTGGGCCTATTAGTGTGGACTCTACTAGTTAGCCCTCTCACTCTTGCCCCAAAAGTTGCGACAAATTGTCGATATGTTCCGCTGGGCACGAGCCGCCAGCTTCGTCTCGTTAAGATGGCAAGGATTTTGGGTAATTTGGCCTGGGCGATACAGGCGACCCCCTTCGCCCAGGGACACTATCGCTGCGTCCAAAGACAATTTTTGAGAGAATCGAAACAGGTTGGTGGGGACCAATAAGAAAAGATTCCATTAGACGGAGAATCGATTTCCAATCTAGATTGGAGGGCGTCCAATGTGGAGATAGTAAATGGCAGACCGCTGTCGACTTAGAAACCAAACTTAGCCATTTTTTCTGACGCATCCCTATCAGAGTGGGCGCAGTCTTGAACGATGTCACGGCAAAGGGACCCTGGGCAGAGCGTGATCGACCCAGCCACATCAATGAGTTAGAGCTGATTGCGACTCTTTTTTCCCTAAAATCATTCACAAACCTAGCTTCGCGGGTCTCACTGCGGTTGATGATGAACAAAATCACGTCGGTTCACTATGTAAACAAATTGGGTGGCTCGAGATCAGAACATCTATGTCAGATAAGTGCGGTGATCGTGGTGTGGTGTGAGCCACGGGCTATCACTATTAACGCTGTAATATCTTCCGGGTGCGCAAAATGTAATTGCAGATCAGCTCTCAAGGGTGTCTCCGGACTCCAGCGACTAGAAGCTCAATCCAGTAATATTCAATCAACTGAGAGCTCGCTGGAGCCTAAGGGTAGACTTGTTCGCTTCCACGGGGAACAGACAGCTGGACCAGTTTGCCAGTTAGGGCCGTCAACCAGGCACAATAGTGGTAGACGCGTTCAGCATCGGCTGGTCCGGCTTAGACGCCTACGCATTCCCGCTATTTCGTCTAGTTTAGAGGTGTTTGATGAAGATGATGAAGTAGAAAACAGAGCTGACGTTAGTGACTCCATATTGGCCAGCCTAGCCGTGGTTCCCATTCCTTCTCGAACTGACATGCGAGCCGGCCGTGATCCTGCCAAGGGAAAGGTTTCTGTTGGGTCCGGCAGGCCAGCAGCACCCGCTGTCAGAGTCGCTTCTACTAATCGCCTGGAGATTGTCAGGGGACAATACGAAGACAGCGGCCTTTCGAACGGAGTGGTCGATCTTCTCCTGGGAGGAGCACAACAGATCGGCTTCTTACCAGTCTGCATGGGGTGGTTGGCATAGTTGGTGTGTTTAATGCTATTCCTATTTCTCTTTCTTTGCAACCCGCGAAAAAAGTGCAAAATTGAAAGTAGGAAAATTGACTGAAACGTAGAGGAAGAGAAGAATGGAAAGAAAACGAGGGTATGGTAGGCACCATAGTATCCCTTCCGTCCAAACAAAATGAAAGGATATAGACCCATTTGCCTGCTAAAGAAACTTGCACGCATGACTGTATATATTTCGGCATTTAATAGTATTCGAAGCAAGCATACTTATGATAGGATTTTAATTTCAAATAATGAAAAACTACTTTAAACTTAATAAATCAGGCCGAAGTTTAAAATTTAAAAAATATTTAACATTACTTGTTCAATTGCAGTTTATACACTTGGATTAACCTACACTGGATTAACCTTAAGTTTGACATTATCTTGAATTTTAAAAATCCTGTTGGTGATTTGTTATCGAAAAACTAAAGTGATTTACAACTATTCGATTGGATTGTTGGAAAATAATGGTCAAGATATATGTATACAGTACCCTCCCAAAATAATCAACACTTCCCCGTTTTTCGCCCTTTATAACATGGGCTCTTATGGAGAAACGTCTCCTTAGTTTTTATTTTTTTACTCATTTCCCCTTAGAGTTAAATTTTAAAAAAAAATTCAGCTTACTCATTGATGAGTTTGCTTTAGAATGATGTGTGGCGCAATAATATAACGGTAATCCCCTGAACGGTTTTTATGCGTTCAGGTGTTGATAATTTTTCCCTTTTCCCCGGTTTGCGCCGCCATTAATTTAGTACTGGTTACCCCAAAAAAACCCTTTTTTATTTTATTCATAGCTGCTTAACGGAGAATCACACTAACTTCTAGTTTGATTCGTCGTAATCAGCGTAAGTTAAATTTTTTATTCTTATAATTAAATATTTTTTTTTGTTACATTAACCCCATTCTAAAAATACTTAAATTGGGGCAAAATTTTTTTTCAGATAAACATGGAGGTTATGTATGGGTAACTTGTGGTACACGGCTGTTGTTTGTATAAAACAAGCTGTTTTAAATTCAAAAAACCAAAACAAAACAGCTATAGCAAATAGCCCAGCAAACGTCACTGCCTTGAATATGGCATTCAAATTTAAAAAATATAATTATGGGAGAGAATAAAAATATAAAGAGCGCTGTAACATGCGCCTCTAGTGGGAACAAAGGTAATCTCTACCCGAGTTACCCATACATAACCTCCATGTTTATCTGAAAAAAAATTTTGCCCCTATTTAAGTATTTTTAGAATGGGGTTCATGTAACAAAAAAAAATATTTAATTATAAGAATAAAAAATTTAACTTACGCTGATTACGACGAATCAAACTAGAAGTTAGTGTGATTCTCCGTTAAGCAGCTATGAATAAAATAAAAAAAGGGTTTTTTTGGGGTAACCAGTACTAAATTAATGGCGGCGCAAACCGGGGAAAAGGGAAAAATTATCAACACCTGAACGCATAAAAATCGTTCAGGGGATTACCGTTATATTATTGCGCCACACATCATTCTAAAGCAAACTCATCAATGAGTAAGCTGAATTTTTTTTTTAAATTTAACTCTAAGGGGAAATGAAAAAAAAAAATAAAAACTAAGGAGACGTTTCTCCATAAGAGCCCATGTTATAAAGGGCGAAAAACGGGGAAGTGTTGATTATTTTGGGAGGGTACTGTAGGTGCGCGTTGTTTTTTTACTTGAAAACCATGCAAATTTAGGTTGCATTTGTCTCCAAATACACGAAATCTCACAAAAAATGGCGCATACCCACACCCCTAGTTGCCGCATGTAGAACTATTTTTCTGACGGAAAAAAAAAGAAAATGACACATAGCCGGTAACGAAAAAATGCATTGCCAAAAAGGGATTCAAGTTTAAGCATAACAAGTGGCCGGAATGAGTAGATTACATATTTTTACACATAACAGCCTAGTTAGCCTTTGATAGTCTTATATTTGGTATATTTTAAAAAATAGTAAAGAGGACACGTAGTGCCATAAGGAAGCACGACGGAAAAACTTGCGTTCGGATAATTGTGCACTGATATGCCGGCTAGCGGCTACAAGTAATAAAAATTAAAAAAAAATTTTTAGATACTTTAGTTTATTATTTGGTCACACAATTTTTGTCATACACTTAGGTGGATTTTTTAACCCTGTTTTTCTCAAACGCGCTAGCGCACTCCGTCATTTCCATTCTCCGAACCCATGCTAAAATGGTCCGATTACGCGAAGTGTTCGGATACTTTTGGCACCTACTGTACGTTTATCGATTCGTCTTTAATTCTAGACTAGTCGAGGACTTTAAACTAGTCGATGGTTATCGACTAGTCAAAGGTTCTCCACTTGTTTTGGATCATCTTTAGCACGAAGGACGTGTGTGAACTGGCGTAGTCGACGCTTACTAGTCATTAATGACAGTGAATGGTACGTTATTTTTACTTAAGTCATTTTTCCGCAAAAATGACGTGTTGGTGACTTTTGACGTTAACCTAAAAAAATCCCCGACTTTGTTGTTGACGATTGACGTTTCGGGATTGAAAAAAAACATAATTTTCCATCAAAGTCAATAGTTTTGCATCTCCTTTAACAGTACACAATTGTGTACTGTTGGTTAATGAGTACACTCAACATACAAGAGTCCCGAGTTCGAATCTCGGAGAAGGTGAGTATGAAGTAAGGATCAATGCACGTTGGTCTCCATATACGGAAGGTGGTCCTCGATGTAAAAGTCGTGACCTCCCACTCCGTTCTTGTTTATAGTCCGCGTACTCTTCACAGTAATAAAACCGAAGCCGTGTAACTCTTGTTGGTGGACAAAAGTGTATAGTGTATTACTTGAGATGTTAATATTGCCTTAAAATGTCTTTCAAATAGTATCGGACAACTTCCGATCTAATTAAATAAATGCAAAATGGAAATTTGACGTTTTTATGACTTAAGTCATGACTTTTGGCGTAGGGAAATTGTTTGATGACGTTTGACGTTTTGACGTTGACTCTTTACGGAGGAAACTTCCGTGACGTATGACTTTGACGGTTTTTTATAAAACGTCATTTTTTTTGGTTGACGTACCATTCACTGATTAATGATAGAATAGTCGACCATTTGATAGTCGACCATTTGACTAGTCAAGCAAACTTACGTGCAGAGGTGTGTGTTTTTCAAAAATCCTTCCTTCGCGTTACAACTTATTTTTATCTTGGAGTAACGCGTTAACACCATTTTTCTCGGCAGTTAACTACAGTTAACGGAAATCAACTAGTTGAAGGAAATTAACTGAGTTAAAACATTTAACCCATTAACGTTGTTTTTTCTGTTATTTTTATGCATTTTAACGCGCTTACGATTGTATTCCTGAAAGGCGGAAGTGGAATTTCGGATTGGCGGAAGCTAATCGAGGCAAAATGAAGCATCAAAATATGATGACGGAATTTGTGGTGGCAACACTAGGTAGTAATACCTAGTATTACCTAGTTACCTAGTAATACCTAGTTTTTTTCAGCTACTTTTTCCTAGTTTTCGGAAAATATCTATTACTAGGTATACCTAGTAATAGTAATACCTAGTTTTTGAAAAATTATTTCCTAGGTAATTACTTAGGTAATTTCCATTTTTTGCAGCATTGTCAAATAAATGGCAACTATCTTTTCATTTCATTGGAATTTAACAAAGACAGGATTTTCGTTTGCTAGCCACGCTAAGCTTCTCTGCTTTGTGGTAGACAGGCCCGGCACCGGCAGCCTGCCGGCGGCAGCCTGCCGGTTCAGATTCGAGTTAGACGGAAGCTCCCAACAAGTTAAGTGACGAAAAATCTAGTGAACCTGTTTTAACTCAGCATACTCATCATTATGCGACATGGTGCGAGGGTACTATAAATAAAGTTTGTGATTCCCGTAAAAATTATATTTGTGAAAAAGAAGACGGACAAGCCCCAGAAGCTGTTGCTCAGATTCTTCCGAACTTGCAGGATCAAACATCATTTGAATTGATAAAGCCGGCTTATCCCGATTCACATACGGATGCGTCTACTGGAAAAGGTATGAAACCATACGGTCGGCAATATCAAAATAAGTGGGCTCAAACATTTACTTGGTTATCGTTCGACTCGCATAAAAATTGTGTATATTGTGCTGAGTGTAAAAGGGCAGTGCAAATGGCCATGCCTCTACCAGCGTCATCCCGAGAAAAAGATTCTTACTTAAATTTTGTCGTGAATGGCTTTTCCAACTGGAAAAAAGCACTGGACAGATTCAAATGAAACGAAAATTCGGATTTTCACAAGGTTTCTGTATAAATGATTCGATCTGCGACGGGGATTGTATCAGTGTCCAATCAGATGGATAAAATTAAGAAAAAAGATGCTACTGACTCTCGCCATGCCCTCAAGATTATTTTTACTACGCTTCAGTATCTGGCTACCCAAGGAATTCCAATTTGAGGAAAAAAAGAAGAAGATTCCATTTTCCACCGCTTAATCAAATTATGGGCAACTGACAGTTTAACATTAAACAAATGGTTAAATCGCGAAGAAAAGTATAAGTGGCTTCCACCCGAAATTTCAAACGAAATTTTGGAACTTATGGCTCACTCAACTTTAAGAAAACTTTTTAGTGAATTAAAATCTTCCCATCATTTTGCATGATGCTGGACGAAACAGCCGACATTTCATGCTCAGAACAAATATCGGTTTGTTTCCGGAAAGTAACTGAAAAATTCGATGTAGAGGAACTGTTTTTGGGTTCAGTCTTTGGAACACATCGACGCATATTTGTCAGGAGAAAAGCCGGCGAAAGATATAGGAATGAGTGCCTTGTACCAACTGTAAAATTTGGAGGGGGTTCGGTAATGTGTTGGGGGGCAATTTGTGCTAAAAGAGCTTTACCACTGCACAGAATAGAAGGGATCATGACTAAGCAAACTTATCACCAAATTTTGATTCGTAAGGTAAAAAAAATTCTCTTTTGTTTTGTTAGCACAAATGACAGCAAAATTTTATACTAGGCAGTGCCAGGAGGTCTTCGATTACTCGGAGAAGGATTTGTCTATCAAGAAGACAATGATCCTAAACATTCGTCACATCTTTGTCGAGGATATTTAGAAAGAAAAGAAAAATTAGGTAGACTAATGATTTCTCGCCTAATTATTATTTTCTAAAATTTGTTATTTGAGTCTAGGAGTGTTAAAGCGCATGGTTTGGCCTCCTCAAAGCCCGGATTTAAATCCTATTGAGCAGGTCTGGGATTTTGTAAAATCTAGGCTAGAAGAATCCGACAGAGTCACCGTGAGAACCATTTGGATGGAACTGGAGAAAGCTTGGAACTTGATTACGCCCGAATTAATACAGCGATACATCGGCACAATGGCCGACCGATGCCGAGCAGTAAAACTAGCCAAGGGAGGACACACAATATATTTTAAAAAATCTGATTATTTTCATTTTCGCATAGCATATTGCATATTTCATTGTTTATTTTCTAATGGAACTAAGATTAAAATTGAAACTTTTCGCTTTTTCGCAATATTTGCAAATAAAAATTTCCCATCAAACACATTTTTTTGTATAAAAATAACTACGTGATTCACGAAGAGAATTAAAGTAACCTCAAACCATATTCTGTGAAAGCTGGCGGCTGGTAGCAACAGCCCGCATCTTGCAGTGCCTCTGGTGGCGACATCGCCAGTTTTGATTTTTCCGTAAAAATGTTGAGGGGGGTAAACTTCGGGGTGTATAGAAGGGTTCTTTTAGTTGGTTTGGCTGTAAATCATACTTTGGATTAGTATAGAGTGAAGAATTGTGCATCTTTTAGCACAAACAAAAAGATTTTAGCTTTATTTTTAGTTTTTTTTGTATATTTTTGAAAACGCCGTATTTAACACGGCGCATATGGGGGAAAACGTGGTGTACCTAATAAAGTGAACGATACCGTAGCGCCATGGGGGTTAATCCTACGACATTTTTGTGTGTATAAAAAATGTAGATCATCATTAGATCTACTCAGGAAAAAAATACAAAAAATCTAGCCCAAGCCGTTCAAGAGTATTTGCACTTTTTTTAAGACACGTAGTGCCATAAGAATGCACTGAAAAAAGGGGGGTGTACCTAATAGTTTGGTGGGTACTGTATCTTGAAGGAGACCTTTATCCAACTACAGCTTCGGTAATTCCGTCCATCTTGTCCCTAGAAGAGCATTTTCAAATCACGAAAGAAAAGGACCGTGATGCAAGTATGAGGCGTTTGTGTAAAGTAGGGATTACGGAGATGAAAAAGTGATTTGGAAGCTTTATGGATGTAAAACATGACGAATCTGATCAAATTTATTTGATTTTCTCTCTACTCCATCCAAGTAAAACTTTTGAATTAACCAGAGAATTGTTTCAAGAAGGGAAGCGTAGACTTTTGGATTTCATAAAACAGGAAATAGCCAAGGGAAATTGCCAAAGCAGATTGAAGTAACTCCTTATCTTACTACTGAGACTCCGCAATCCGCAATCTAAATGTGATTTTTCTAGATTGAAATTTTTCAATCCTTGAATTTCTTCTTAGTTGATATTCAATAATTCAACTTCAAATTTTCCATATTGTCTTTCTATTTCAGATCCGCATACTCAACTGTTCAAGCATAGAAGAATCGTCAACACTTCATCTTCCGCTGTACAAGAAGATTCTAATATTGCTGAATTGAAAAGGGAGGTAGAGGAGTACATTGAAATCTTGAACAAAGAAGATTTTAATGAAGAATTGGACCCCTTCCTTTTCTGGAGAGAAAAACCGTACGTCTCTCGTCGACTGTGCTTTCTGTCCACGCTGACACTTGCCACACCTCCTTCTAGCTCTCTGTCACTGACCCCTGCGTCTCGAGAGAATTTGGGTCGAAAGCTTTCCTCTGTGTAGAATGCGACACTTGCTCGCTTCCGACGCCCTCCGCTTCCTGTCGTCTCATTTCCGCCGATATGGCTTGTGCGTCGATTCTTTCCTGGAAAATGGGCACTGACATCTGCGGGATAAACGACTCATGGTCGTCGAACTCTGCTTGTCGAGTCCGCGATCCCTGATCGTTATCGACGGCCCGCACTTCCAGTCGCTCTTCGCCTCCCGCTCTGGTTCGTGCGTCGACCATTTTCTTGTTCCCTACCTCACAAGCATCTTCGCACTGCTCACGTGCAGATAACGGACCGTGTGCCCCTTTCGTTACAGCACTCCTTGCTTCCAGATTCCGAGAATCCTGGTTGCCCTGTGTGTCCTTAGAACTCTTCACCCTGTGGTTCGGAATCGGACTGGTATTGTGATGGATCTGGAACTTCTCTCAGTAGGGACCCCTCTCTGGTCAACCACATACCTTTCTGTCCCAAAGTGAGGTCACTCACTTCCAGTGTGCCCACGGATCAGGGTTGTCAAATCCCAAAAAAATTCCTGAAATAAAAAAAAAATCCCAAAATTTAATATCACAAAATTTAAAAAAAATCGCCATAATTATTAAAGATATCTCAAATAAATTGTTTCACATGTTTTTCTAAAATCTTATTTCTCAGTTTTGAATTGTGGCTGAAATTTTGGCATTTCGGAAATATTTTTTATCAAATATCATTAAACTTTAGTGAAAAAAAACTTTGTTAATAACTTAAAGAAAAGCGAAAATTGTGACTTGCGGATTGCTTTGGACAGGAAAAGACCAGTCACTGCTACAGTTACCCATTGCAGAATTACATCTAGCTCGCATGGTGAAATGACAACAGAATCGGCGTGTTCATTATTTCGCTTAAGCCAACCTTTGATTCGCATGAGGCTCGACACCGCTACATTTTTCTAGCCTATTTCTTTTCGGATCTTTATTATTTTAAATGCACTAAAGACACTTTCGGATGAAGCGTTGGAGACTGGAAGTCAGAACAAGAGAGAAATGCATTTTCGGAGATTTTGGTAACATACTTTGGTGGCTGAATTTCTTAAATGTAATACATAACACCAATAACTTTCTACTCCGAAAGTAGCAATCTGTGACTCGGTTTCCAACCCACAGTTTTCAAAAACACTGGTACCTAGCATCGCCTGACCCTTCCATTCATTTTCGGCGGGGAAGGGGTCGCAGGAGTCTTTTAGCTTCGGAAAGCGTTTGAATAAGAGTTGGAGATTTCTTGTAGTCAAGTTACAAGCATTAGCCGGTTTCAACATTTCATCTATTTGAAAATGTCCTCGGTGAAGTCAAATCGATTTTTCATATCCAGAATGGTATCTATGGAAAATTTTCTACAATTATCACGGAAATGATCGAGTCTATTACGCTGCTAAATTCCTTAGTCTTGCGATAGGCAAATTCTTCTATACCGCTACATTAAATGAAATAAAATAAATTCATTGAATAGATAAATTGAATATTTCTGAAAAGAATAAGTGTCATGTTAGAGGACATATCAGCTAACTATTTTCCTTGTCTGGCAGCTCTAATAGATCTCGATCAATATCGTTTCCAAAATGGTTTTCCAAAACCGAAATAATAAGGAAACTTGAATATTCCTCCAATTCACTTTCAGTGGCTGAATCCTTAACTTCATCAATTGAGTTATGAGCAATGATCCCTAAATAAAAAAACACAATTCAAATATATAACTATTTGTAAAATAAAAAATTTTCTGCCTTACCGAGATAAAGATTTCCAAAGGTTGTCCTTATTCAAAGGATTCAAACTATTACAAGAAGTTTCACGGACGTAGTCGATGTGCATAAAATTACTGGCGAACTCACGAATAATTTTTTCATACTTTCTCTTGAGTTCTTGCACAAGTGGCAGCATGGCCTGAAACGTGGTGTTAAATTGTTTAGGGTGCTTAATGCATAAGAGACAAATTCTTGGCCACGTCAAGAGATCTCGTGTCTTCAGAATGTCGGCCATGGTTTTATCGATCTTGTTTAAACTTCCCTCGCCTACTACATCAGTGAAGTAGACACATAAGGCGTTGTACTGCTGAAGAATACGATTTACGGCATTTTTTAAAGTTAGCCACCTGGTTGATGAAGGTCGAAGAATACATTCCTTGGTGCCGTCCCCGAAGTCTTCAAAAGCTTCAAAACTTTCCCTTCTTTTAGGGCTGCGAGCAAAATGGTTGAACACATAATCAACAAGTCCTTCCAGTTCTCTTGGTAACTCTTTTGACGCATGAGACGCAATAAGGTGTACGCTATGACACGCACACTTTAGTATCAGAACGATGTTGGGGACGGGCTTCTTAGGAAGCACTGAAACTGAATTATTCACGCCGATCATCGCCTTGCACGTGTCTGCTGAAAAGCCCACGACGTTGTTCATGTCACATTTAATTCCAGATAGCAAAGTCAGTAGAGAATCACAAATGGCCTCTGCAGTACCATTGGTACACTTCACTAGATTGAGCAGCTCACAGTTTAAACGCCTCTGTTCAAACTCTTAGTACTGTACAACAATATCAGTTTTTTTCCACCACGAAATCAGTTGTTTTGTCGGGGATTACCCCGAAATATGTGGTTTTTTATGTGGCCTGGAGATCCTTGATCAAAAATGCTCCTAAACCTAAGTAGCATTTTGAAACTAAAACCTAAAAATTCTCAGCTTAAGAATACATTTGTCCGCTTACCATCTCTTATTATGTTGCCGGCTTTTTGCCTTCCGAGTGGAAATCTGCTCAATAGTCTTATCGTTAGAAATCGATTTAAAAAGCGGAACCAATCTGTCAGAGATACAGAGAGCTAAGGGGTTTTCTGCAATAAACCCACATAGCACAGGTCGGTACCACGGACATCCACAGTTTATCCAACACGGATAAGGGTGATTTCCTACGGACATCCGTGGAACTGCCTGATTTCTGAACTGGATGTCCCTTGGGTATTGACTGAATATTACAAGAACTGCCGGGAAGATGCCGTCGGACATTCTAAGAACATCCGACAGGACTACTTTTGGCTGTAAATAAGACAATATAAGCGAAATGAACAAAGCCGAGTCAAGATTCGAACGCGGATCTTCCACTTCATAGTTGGAATCTCTGACCATTCTGCCAAAACCTTTCACAATCATTTCAACTATATTTTGTTACTGAATCAAAATATTGTGAAATACTTGTGAAATGTTTGCTGCTGGGGATGCCAAACGGCTGCCAGCTGCCTTATATAATTATCAGCTTATAACAATTTTTAAATAATTTAAAACTTAGATCACTGATATAAAAAATGTAAATTAAATCGTAAAAACTAACTTCTCGTTATAGTTTTTTTCAAAATTTTTATAAAAAGCCAAGAGATTGTCTTAACCCCCCCCCCCCCCCCCCAAAAAAAAAACCAAGCTAACCCTTCCGTTTGCCAAGCTAAACACATTGTGTTGGAAAATTGAAGTCCTCTTTAGTTTTAAACACATTTTTTTTTGTAAAAAAAAAACAAAACATTCAAAAATCTTCTTGACTGTTGAATGGACGTCCGTAAAATCACATTTTTAAACAATCATTTGCACTTCAGTAGTTGCTATCCAACGGACATCCCTGGAACTATTCATAGAGTACATGGATATCAAACGTGTGTTCGGCCATTAATCGGACATCCGACGGCAGAAGTGTGCTATGTGGGAACATACAGAGTCGTGTTTCGATTCCGGACACTTTCCTCTTTTGCCTACAGTTAAGGTACTGTTGCATTGCATTTCGTTCGTTATCTTGTTCAGAATGTAACTCCATATATTCCTTATGCTTTTTAGTTTTGCAGTGCTTTCGCACATCGTAACATGATGCAACTAAGCATCCGCTGAAGGTCTATTGGGTTGCTTTTTCAACTGCCAAACGCAGTTTATGAATAGTATTCCCGCCATTATGTGGCAGCAAGTAGTGGTAGCAACACAGCTACATGTCGGACCCTGCGCAACGTTGTTGAATTTAATAGTACCAAACAGTATTTTTTATCCGTTGAGCCTTTTACCGTCCAGATTTGCTTTTTTGGGTCAAGTGAAATGCGTTCTTCTTCAATAAGTTTATTGTCCATTGCTTAATAGTTGCATAATAGTTAAAGAAGCTAGTTAATTCATTTACTTATACAGAGCCGGTATAAAAAAATATTACGAATTACGGTTTAAGAGTTGTTAATGAATTAAAAATCCACTCTCATTGGGGGTGATACTGGGCACGGTTTTGGGGGTACAATCGGACGAAATCGATTTTTTAAGGGCGGAGCCTAAGTTGGTTCAATCATAGTCCAAAAAAATTGTCTGCTTCGAAAAATTTGTTTTACTAACAATCGATCAAGAATCGATCACGCAATATCTAAGATGCCCCGCCCACTTCTCCATATGGTATCGAAATTGTCCAGTCCTCCCCCCCCCCACTTCATTCGTTTATTTTCTTCATGTTAATTTATTTTTTTGAAATTTAATCTACGCTAAAATAGATGTTCTATTGATAAAGTATTTAGGGACATTTTTTTAACATTAATTACTAGAAACTTTTAGTGTAATTTACCGTGTCCAGTATGGGACACCCTCTGTCCAGTTTCATCCCCACATTTTTCCTCAACAACAATTTTACCCCTATTTTTCAAAATTCAATAACTCGTAAACTATATAACGTATGGCAACGAAAAAATTCCCTAATGTTATATAAACAACGTTCTTTACACTAATCTAATTTATTTCAGCATAACATTGTTACACACTGAATAACAGACAAAACAAAGTTTTTGTCCTGTTTGACCCCGCTCTCCCCTACTCAACATCCGACCTCAACATCTGTCGGACATCCGACGGACTGCATTGTGTTATGTGGGTCAGGTGAGTTTTCCCGATCATGATTGGGTTGTTGCAGCTAAGCACAAATTAATCCCGTCCGCATATGCTGGCATCAAAATTCAAAAAGATGGAATTGGAAGCCCAGCAGCAGTTGGCTTTTCAGGGCCCATTTATATAGCTTTATGATCTGGAAAACATTCTTCATCCACTGCCTATGCCCAATTGCCCACGTATTAGACTTTGAAAGAGTTTTTCAGCTACCAGAATTTGACGAGCTTTCGAAGAACCGTGATGGTGTCGTAAAACCAGTGTTTATTTTTACGGTAGATGGTGAGCCTGACGAGAATCCTTGCTTCCAAAAGACAATTGAGGTTGGCATTCACCATTTCCTTCAGAACGATCTGGAGGCTTTGTTCATCACTACTAATGCTCCTGGAAGGAGCGTTTTCAATAGAGTCGAGAGAAAAATGGCTCCTTTGAGCAAGGAGTTATCAGGCCTCATTATTCCCCGTGATAATTTCGGCGACCTTTTTGATGACCAAGGAAAAACAGTCGATAGTGTCTTTTAAAAAAATAACTTCGAATATAAAGGTAAATTTTTTATTTTTACATTGCTAGAATGTAAAATTACCTTTATGTAAAAATTCTAACTATCAACAGGTAAACAGCTGGCTGAAATTTGGTGATCAGTCGCGGTCGATGGCTTTCCCACTGTTGCTGAATTTATTCAGCCTGAAAAATCAGAGCTCAAAAGTGAAAATTTGATGACAAAACCCCAGCTCTGGTTGGCAAACCATGTGAGGACCAGTCAAGATTGTCGCGGGTTTAAAAGGAGATTGGTTATCTCTTCGCAGAGATGAGTCATCCGCTCCTTGGACAACGCTGCGATCGTGGTGAAGAAATTATAGGGAGAAGTCCGCTCTAAGAAAGATACGCAGATACGCAGTCAGGAAGGGGAGTAATTCGCGCGAAGGTGTAAAACACTGCCCCGAATCTGCGTGAGATGAGTCTCCATCGGGTGAGCTCCCGAAGCTGGGCTCCGTTAGTGGTTTCCCTAGAGGTTTTCAGACGTTTCTCCAACTTTTGGTAATGGTTATCCCTTTTTGTTCGAGTTAAACCATTGTTTAGAATTAAGTCATCACTTGTTGTATTCGTTTGTGCTTGTTTAAATACAACCAGTGTGACAATATTTCACTCAAATTGGGAAATGTGTCGACACAGCTTGCTGCTCTCGGCCAAGAAGCTCCTATTTCTCCCTAATTCCTTCAAGATTTTAATTCTGCCTATACCAATTCATCAGTCAAAAGAAAGATTAAAAGCTCCTGAGTCAAGAGCAGATCAAGAGAATCACCAATTCCCATCTCTGTTTGTTTCTCTCGCTCTTAAGTGGGACGATCTGCTACCACGTTCAACAAGGTCGTTCAAGAAATTACCGTTTGATCTCTATTGTCCGTCAGTTCAGAAAACTTTGGTGAAGCGCACTTGCAAAGTGTCACGTTTATTTTGCTTCCAAAGTTGTGCTACAAACACACTTTGTTGTGCATAAGGCGGTTACTACTACACCAGTAGTTAAAATTCGACCTCTAAGACTTGCTGCTAAGAGACAGAGGGAATTAATGGCTGTTAATATATCAGAAGAGAGAGAAGAGGAAACAGTCAAGTGGATTCACGAAGATGATCTTGACTTGGTCGGCCTTACTATTCCTAACGAGGATTCAGATCATTTTTCAACAACCGTTCCCATCTTCACGATGGATAAACATCTAGCGTAACCATGGGAAGAAGATATTCTTTAATATTTTTTTCAGTATTAGGCATAAAAGAGTTTCCGACTGCATTTCTTAATCTACTACCAGATCCAGAATTCTCAAGTTAATAAAGACTCATTGAAAAACGTCGATTTCTTTTGGTCTCAATTATTAATTTAAAAAAGGGGTGGGGTTAAAAGTATTGTGACGTGCCGTTTAGGGGGGTTGGAGGTTTTGTGACGGTCCGTGACGAGGAGGGGAGGGGGTTAAATTTTTCCAAAAACAGCGTGACGTCGTATTTGAACGTCCCCATCTCGCAATTCAGCCCAATCCCATCTGGTGTTTTAGTCCCATAAGGCCCTCTTGAAAAAAAGTGTTTTTCAATCTATGCATAATTATTAGTGCAAATTTTTGCTTAAGTGTAATTTTAATATGTAGTTTGAATTTATTAAGACTTTATAAAAGAACTTTAAACAACCAACTCTATCTAATTTTTCTTAAATAGATGATTAGATAGCCCTTACCAAGAGCTATCATTTATGTAAAATTTCTTAATTTTGGACTAATTTTGGACAGTTTTACCGTAAAAAATTATTTAAATTTTAAACACGCTTCGGTTAGTTCTGTGCGGTTTAGCGGGTCTTATGTTATCCCCATACCAAAGCAATAAATGAAATTTAAATACAGTGCTGGTCCAGTTATAGAACCGCCTAGCTATGGAACCAGCTCGGTTATCGAACCGATTTTTCTTTGCCGTGTTTCAGCGCCACCGTTGGCCGTATTATGAACTATATCGATTTTCTATAGCGGGAATGAATGGGTTTGGCCTTTTAAAACATGCAAAAAAATATTACTCTAATGGGTTTTATCTTTTTAGGCAATGTTGTACATCGGTTCAATGACCCAACTAATAATAATAGGCGGTAAAGTTATTCATACCAAATACAATAGAAAAAATTAGTCATTTTGTTACTTTTCTCTGCGTCTTTGTTCTGGTGTCTGAAATGGGAAAGCCCGTGTTGGTAAATGTGCGTAGTAAGAACAAACCAAGAAAATGTTTATCTTTGGAAGACAAAATGAAAGTTATCGAACTTATTGAGGGGAAAAAATCTGAAAAGTATATTGCGTCTTTGTTTGGTGTTTCGAAATCACAGATACATCGAATAAGTGTAAACAAAGAAAACATTAAGGAATTTTCAAGCAGGAAAGTGTTTAAGCCGTCAAAACAACGGATGTCAAATGATTCGCGTTATCCCGAATTGGATGCTGCTGTTTTAAATTGGTTTAACGCCATGAGAAATCCTACTTCCAGATGCAAGCCACTCTCTCTCTCACGAGCTCACATTCAAGCTCGTGCATCCCATGAAGCCAAGAATAGAGGAATTTTGAATTTTAAAGCATCTGACGGGTGGTTTCGCAATTGGAGGAAGCGTTGCTCTATCGGGCCTAGTGTTCGTCTTTTTGGAGAGGCTGGAGACGTTAACCTAACTGAATTGGAACCTCTCATTAAGATTTTTCCTTTAAATTTGAAATACTTTTATCCTAAATTACTTTAGTTGATTTTTTATAGGCGATTCGTGACAAATTGGTATGCTATAGAGCATCTCATGTCTTTAACATGGACGAAACGGGCTTGTTTTTTCGTGCTTTACCGACACGTACGTACGTAAGCAGTGAGGAAGGATGTCGAAAATCCATCAGGGGTACAAAGGCTCTTCGAGCAAAAGACAGAACCCCTTGATCAGGGAATAATTTCTGCCTTGAAGACTCTACAAAAAGGAAATGTTAACCAGATATATTGATGCGTACGAAAAATTTGACGAGCTTCAAGAATTAGCAAAAAAGGTACTTTACATACGACAATAACTATCAAATAAGCAAATAATATATACGATATATACAAATAACAATAAATAGCCTAAAATATCTAGATTAATATAAGAATAATAAATATCTGTGTTATCTAATATCATATATATATATACAAAGAAAAATCTACATCTATTATACATATTAAATAATAAACATTTCCTATTTTAATACTATAAATAGGCCAAGCAGGGAAGAAAAAGTCTCCAATTCAATCTCTCGGCTAATGTTTTAGATGCTGGACAAATTGTTAAGAAGTGCTGGGAGTGCCTGGAGAGTACAACTATTTCTGCGTGTTTTATCCATTCTCGTTGTCTTCCGCACCTTCCAGATGAAATTGGTTTTGGTAAAGCACGCGATTACAGGACACAGCTACAGCGACGTACCATTACTGATATCTGCGACATTTTTTCGAACTTTTCAATTGAGCCATGCAATTTGAATAAGCTTGAGTCTCTGGGTCTAGGGGAGTTGACCGAAATAATCCATAAGGAGGGTGCATCATCAGGAGCTGGTATGATTGAAAGATGGTTGCATCTTGAAGCTAACCCAGAAGTTGTTGCAGCTCAGGAAGTTGAATGTTTTAATGAAGTCAGTGACAATTTTGACCGGTCCATTTCGAATGAAGCGGAAGCGGAAGCTTCTTCGTTAATGAACGTTGAACCCCCTCCTTCACCCCCTAATCCAGTTTCAGTTAATAGCCTTGCAAAGTTATCAGACGAAACAATTAAAAGTATGTTATTAAAGTATTGTGTTGCTGCTATAGAAAAAAATATTGAAGATCCCGTGTTATTAAAATTAGCTCAGGGCATCAGATCCCATTTAACTAAGTGATATGATTTTGACTAAGTCTTTTCGTTAAATTTTATCTTTTTTTAATTACCTTTATGACTATAACTCTTTTTGTGTCATTTTGTTTTGTTTTTTCCAATTTGTTAATCGAGTTTGTACAATAAACTGCCATTTTTTTTTACTGGTGATGGGTCATCCTCTTTGTGGTAGAATCCTTTTCTTGGTAAAGAAGTTGAGGAATTGTTAAAACTTATTATGATAGCTTTCACTATTCATTCTTATCTTCTAGCACCATGTTCCATTCCAGTCCTTCTACCAACTCTAATTTCTTTTTCCTTCTGGTATGACAACAGTTCTTCTAGTTCATCAAACCACTTTCTCTGTGGATGGTCCCCCACCATAATAGCCATAGACTATATTACACATATATTAAAAATCTTTTTAAGTTAGTCATAGCAGCGGTTCGAACACGGGACTCTAGATCCATAGCGAACAGCATTACCACTCTGCTATGTGCCCTTACATTCTAAGACCGTCAAAGTTTGAGGGATGAAAGAACCGACGATAGGTGGCACTAAGATCGGGTGCTTGGTTATAGAACCATTCAGTTATAGAACCGCGCACAGGCCGGTTCTATAACTGGACCGGCACTGTAACAGGAATGATACTTAAACATTGCCTATTACTTGCGAGATGGGGGATTACCTGAGACCCAATAAACCGCACCGACCTACCCGATATTAGTTTAAAATTTAAATAATTCGTTACGGGAAAACCATAGGTCCAAAATTAATAAATTTTACATAAATGGATAGCTCTTGGTAAGGGCTATCCATTTCTGTATAATGTTGAGCAAATATTATTAGGAAAACAAGTTTGAAAAAGAAATACAATTTTTACATATGTCTAGTGAGTCGAGTATATTCATAGAGCGCAAAAACTACAACAACCTTTCTGTCAAAAACTTTTTTTTTAATGTAAATTCTTTTAATTACTTTACAGAAATGGATAGCGCTCATTAAGAGCTATCCAATTATGTAAAATTTATAGATTTTGGAGTTATAGATTTCCCGCAAAAAATTTATTTACATTACCAGAGAGATGGCGAGACCCGCCAAACTGCACTGACCTACCCGATAAATGGTGAATCAGTTTAGTACTCCAATAAGTACTTTTGTAAGCCTTTTTTTACAGAAATGGAAAGATTTTATCGAAATATGGCCATTTCCATAATAGTTTTAAATTTGTGACTTTAAGTTTTCCCGTTAAAATTTAATATCCCCGTGAAAAGGGATGACCCATAGGCACTTGGGTAACAATAAAGTAAATAAAATAAAAAACACACCGATGTGTCATACATTCTCGATGTCTATTAAATTCATGGAAGATTTAAAATAGGTAAAAATATTGTATTTATATGAATAAATAAATTATAAACAATAAACTACATAATAAAAATTGAGGGAAGAAAAAAACAAATGAAATGGCAGCGCTGCAGAAAACTCCACTGTGGAGAGTGTGCACCGGAAAATGCATCGGCTGTGCAAAAAAGGTGCATCGCGCTGTAGGCTGTTATCGCTCGGAATCACCACGAAACGTCGCGATGATCGATTTCTAGTTGTATATCAGAGGCCCGAGATAGTCCTACTATGATGAAGCGATGAAGGTTTTGACCCTTCGACACCATCTCACGGATAAGTCTCGGCCCCGGTGCAAATATGACTTGACCTTGACGAGCTTAATAACGGAAGGTGCTGGCACGATGGCGAGAAAAATACATTTGTGTGTGTGTGTGTGTGTGTCGCGCCAGTAACTTCCGTTGTTAGCTGGTCAAGGTTAACACAACCCATGTTGCACCGGGACCGAGCACTACTCGCGGAGACCAAGTTTTTATTTTAGAAGGGTTTTATCAATGAGGTAACAGTGTGAGCGCCAGATGGTGAAGTCTTAACTCATGTTTTTTTCTCTGATTAGCTCTCGCTGAGTCGCTGGATAACGCCTCGCCACCATTGAAGATATATTCAAGTTTACAGGCCTTAACCATTAAGTAGGTCTGGTTACAATAGAATAGGGGATATCGCGACGAGACGACGACAGAAGCCATGTTCTTGGCAGTCATAGATTAGATGATTAAACTACTACACTACTCCCGACGTCACTTTTCACAAACCAGAATTTTTATCTCGCTCTCTCCGAAAGTGCTGCACCAAGCGGAGGTCTGATTGCACTAACAAGAGCGATAGAGTTTTCGAATACCAGCACCAAGCGGAGGTCTCGAGAGAAAGCGTTGTAGTGCATGAGATCTCCACATGGTGCAGCACTTTTGGAGGGAGTGAGCCCGAAAAAGCCTTAAAAATCGGGTTCGCGAAAAGTGACGTGGGGTGTGGCCTAGCCACAAGGCGTTTTACATGGAATACCATGGACTACTCTATTGTTAAAGACGGGACTCTTTCCCTATCTCGCCTTGTTAAAGGGTGTCGGGTGGGCTATTTTCATGAAAAAAAAAACATCGTTAAATGCAGCTTTGAAAGGCAATTGTAACCATCTATTTTTTTCTTTATAAAACGAATCATTTAAGAAGATATTGCGATTAAAATTTTGGTAGGAGGGGAATTGGGCGGGCCGCCGGTGCCAGCTATCAACCAAAAATCGCAAGTTCTTGCTGATTGACAACTGAACTCGAAATTGTCGGGTGCCATCTATCAACTGAAATCGCATGATCTTGCTGATTGACAACTGAATTTGCGTTTTAAATATCAACAGTGCTTTGAAATTGTTACTTTTTGTCTTCGTGTTTGGCAAAGATGACATCCTGCATCTGAGATCTAAATAGCTACTTTAAAAAATAGGTAAAACTGCGAAACGACTCTTTTTTCCGTATTTTCGTAAGTAGCTCTAGCCATTAAAAGGTTTCCCCACCTAGGTTTTCCTCGTTCTCGCCTTCAATTTTTCTGTGTCGTTTAATTTGATTTGTCTTTTACAACAAAAACTTAGTATGAGGGTAAAAATGAAGACAACGCGAGTAGAAGTGAGCTAGCTTTGGCGGGGGTGAGCGAGCTCAGGCGGGGGTGAGCGCGTAAACGGTACGGTACCCCTAGCGGCTGAAGGGTGCATTTAATGTTTTTGCGTCTGCTGGGCTTTTGTAAATAGCTCACCTCCGCCTGAGCTAGCTCACTGCATGTGTGCGTGCGTGTTGTACCGCTTAATTGTCAAGAGTGCTCTTAATTAATTCAGTAATTGCTGTACGCGTGTGATTCAATCTGCAGTTTAATAGGCACACTGACAAAATGATTCGTAAGGGCCGTAAACCAGCTCCACAAAGTGAAGAGGAAAGGCTTCAGCAAGAGAAGGAAAAAGAAAAAAGTCAGCTAAGAAAGGCGGCTAACCGAAATGCAGCAAAACGAGCGAAGCGAGAACCCAAGTTCAACATGGGTCCTGTTCTAGGGCATGCAAAGGAGTTAACTGAGAAGTCAGTGACCAACAACCAAGAACGGCAACTCAAACAGCAAGCCCAACAAAGTTCTCATAAAACCCAACCACAATACAACACAAAGAGCAGCAGCTCAGCTGGTTATTAGTGCACATAATCCATCCTTTTTTATTTTCCCTAATTAATCATCTAATTGTGTGACAGGTAATGAAGACTTGGATTGTTTACCGGATCCAGAAGGCATGTATTTGAAGAGCCTGTACCGATAAATTTGGTAAACCGTGCCCGCTTGGTTTGCATTGTGACGGGTGTCACAAATGCGTAAGGAGGTATACGGATAAAAAGTGAGTTGTACTTTTAAGTAAAAACTTTTCACTGGATAAAAAGATAACATTTTTATTATCGAATTTCAGGAAGAAAGGCAAAGCTTGGTTTGGTGATAAACTTCTCCCGGAAAAAACACAATAAGCAGTAAATGTGGAAATTCTCAGTTTCTTGCCGCCAGAGAAGTTTCGACCAAATACAAGAAATTGGAAGCAACAGGAATTGTTATGGCTTCTTGTGGTCACGACGTTGTTCACACTGCTGTCGAAATGCGCGAGGGAGAAACATTTAGAGATACTTTTGCAGCGCATATTAAATGCAGGGATTTTAATGCAAAGTTCTTGATCAACGACGTCATTTGTCAATATTGGGATTTTGCGAGAAATATAGAACTCCTTTTGCCAAAATACAAGTATCTGACGGAAAATATGAGTCCGTTTTTGTCGTATGTGCATGGTCAAGCGCACGGCTGGTATTGTCAAGTAACTGAATTAATTCAATAGCATGAAAACTTTCATTTATTTTTTTTCACTTAATTTTTTGTAGGTTCTATATTTTGGCACTGGAAGGAAGGCGCATGTATGTTGTTAGGGGAAGAAACAGAACGCGTTTTTTCGATTTATGGACCATTCCAAAATTCAATCAAATGCATGAGCGAAGGAAGTTATGTTGCATAATGGGTTATATTTCATTTTTTACTTAATATTAATAGAATTTGAATCTTTAGACTGGATTGACTTTTTCACTTGTGCAGGCTTCTATATCAATGAAAGAAAAGAGTGGAACATACCACGAATAATAACAATTAGAATGTTCAAGGTAGTTGAGGAGATGTGTGTAACAAAAATCTGTTAAAGGTGATATCGGCTTTAATTTTTAGGCTGTTGCTGGACTGAAATTCTACACAGCTCGTTTCCAAATGTTGTTGGATGCAAACCAGTTGACCGAGGAAGATTTCTCATCCATTCAAGAGGAACTGATAAAAGAAGCTTTCGAATACAGTATGCATACTGTAAATAAAATATATATCATTCTTAATTCTTAATTATGTTTCCTCATCTACTTCATAATCAGAGAGTGGATCAAAGCGGAAGACTACAACCGATATTTCCACACTACAAGATGAGTTAGAATGGTTACATTACGAGTGGATAAATGTAAAAAACAGAGTGTCTGCCGTAGCAGGTTTGTTTTACGTTATTTAAATATTTCACTTCTGTCATAATTACCACCGTTTTAACCAGAGGGGTGTAAATGGAGAACGAAGTTGAGGAGGAAGCAAGGGACCTTATACGCTTCAGCCCCAAAACCGCCGAATTTGCGAATCAAGATCTTGAAGAAACTCCTCTTGAACTCATTACCATAGAACATTTTGAAGAAGGTCAAGATCTTGAAGAAACTCCTCTTAAACTCATTACCATAGAACATTTTGAAGAAGGGATTTTCCCTTGGAAACCAGCTAGCCTAAGTACAAATCATGTATCTTCAGTAAAGAATAATTTATTAGTTTAAATATTACGATAGGGCCGTATAAGGAAAAATTTAAACTGGTCGACTGTTGGCATAAGCGGAATAGAAACAAGGAACAAATTGAGCTTTCGTTCCTGGAAATGTCACAATTCATCACTTCTGTTGGTTGTAGCATCAACTCATTAACCATTGAAATAAATGAGCTAAAACACAAACTTTCCAGTGATGAGATCCTGCTTGCTCACATATTTCTAAAGGCTCAGGAAATTAGGCGATTAGAAGACCTCCGAGAAGTTGCATTAAGTTACGCAAAATTTTACAGGAAAGATGTAGTAGCGGAAGAAGTTCCACAATTTCTAGACGATAAAGAGGATGATGATGAAATACAAGAGGATGATGATGAAATGGAAGAGGAGGAGGATGAAATGGAAGAGGAGGAGGATGAAATGCAAGAGGATGAAGCTGAAGGATTAATTGCTCAATAATATTGTCAACCTAAGAATGTGTGCATTTGCGTTTTTTTTAATAAACAGAAGTTTGTAATTAAATCTTAGTTGTCACATCGAGTCACTTGGGCATTATACAAGATTAGCATACAGTTAACGGTAAAAAAGCTTGCGTAAAGCGACATATGGGAGCAGAATCAATAAAATATAAAACCTGAAAATGTAGTTAAGCGTTTCGTTTTGTCGATCTGGTACAGCTCGCGCCAAATCTGCGCCAAAGAGCCGCCAAGAAGCTTGTTTTATTTAAATTTAGGGGTAAATAGCTAATCAAAAATAGTTTTAATTAGTGAAAAAGATAGAAAATATAAAGGACAAAAACATATTGAAAATTGAGCAACTTTCTTTGGCTTATAAGGTACGAATAGGGGTAAAAACGCCAGCCGCAGAGCACGTGGAAGTAAAATATCTTTTGCCGTTTATTACACATAAGTGTGTACATATGAGGCTGATTCTGACTGCATATTTAGATTCAGCGTAAAAAGTTGAGTCTATGATGTAATTTTCATTCATTTTGGCGGTAGCCTGCGGGAGTTATTAGTTTACGACTTGTTTTTTTTTAAGGGAAAAAGCGCAGCAACTCGCATACGTTATCAGGGCGGACTTTTTTTCGGAAAAAAGTTTGATCTCAAAAAATTAAATCCCGCAGGATTTTGATTTTTGTTTTTGTTTACTGTTTTCAGGCGCGTGGCATGTTTGGGTTCTGGCTTTGTTTTTTTTTTTTTCATATACGCAGGATCAGTCCAGATTCTTTGATGTATCTTACCAAGGCATTGCTAATTTCGTGTTGGGTGTTTGTTGGTAAGTTGAAGTTTAGTCCTAGTACGTTTTCTAGGTTGTGCTGCAGTTTTTCTTTAGTGAGAATTTTACTCAGCTCTACTCTCTCCAGCTCAGTGGCTGGACAGTGAAGTATGGCATGGGCTGTGGTTTCATTTTCCCCGCAGTAGGGACAGGCTTGATCTACTTCACTTTGGAATCGAGCCAAGTTTGCTGCCAGTCTATTGTGTCCTGATCGCAACCTGAACAGGGTTCTCGTTACCTGCCTGGATTTGTGTATGTGCCATTTGAGCATGCCAGTTCTGGATCTCAGGTGAATATTTATCTTGTCGTTGCCATGTCTCAGTTCATTCATAGTCTTTTTCTTCAGGTGTTCCCGTAGGATTGCTTCTTGCTCCCCTGTTGAAAGCAGGTTGCAAATTTCCTTGGTGGCGACGAGATTTAAGGATTCCTTCACGGCAAGCTGGTCGGCCCTTTCGTTTTCTCGATTCTTATGTGGTATCTGCCGGCCAAGGTTATTCTTCTGGTTTCTATGGATTCCAGAGCTAGCTCGCATTGCATGTCCTTGATTGGTGTTGTTGCTGGTGCCCCTAGTATCGTCCTCAGGATGCTATTCTGGATTCTTTCTAGCTTTTGTTGTCTTGATTTGCTGGATGCGCCGTAGACTATTAGTCCGTATTCTAGCTTGCTTCTCATAAGGGCTATGTAGAGGGTACGTAGTGACTCAATGCCTGGGCCGTGTTTTGAGTAGGTGAGGATCTTGAAAATGTTCTTGAGTTCCAGTGCTTTTTTAATTGCGATTTCCGTCTGGTTTTCCCACCTGAGGCCTTGGTCGAACGTGACTCCAAGGTATTTAACTTCTTTAGTGTTGGGTATGCGCACACCGTCTAGGAATATCATCGGCTCCACTTGTTGTCTTCTTTGCCTCGTGAAGTTTATCAGGCTAGACTTGGGGGCCGAGAATTTGATTCGCCATTTCCGACTCCAGTGTTGGATTTTTTCCATATATGGGGTCAGTAATCTTTCCGCTTCCTCTCCGTCTGATGCTGATATGTGGAATTCAACATCGTCCGCGAAGAGGAAAGTTTGTCCTGCATCGAATTTAGGAAAGTCGTCCATCATGACTGAGAATAGTAGGGGGCTCAGCGGTGATCCCTGTGGAACTCCTATTTTTAGGGGGTAGTTCTCCGAGTGTGTATCACCAATTCTTACGCAGTATGTTCTTCCTTCTAGGAGATTTTTTAGCCACCCCAGGATTTCTCCCTCGATTCCATGCAGGCTGAGTTTGACTAATAGCCCTTGAATCCACGTAGTGTCGAAGGCCTTGGCCACGTCGAGGAAGATCGCATATGTATTTTGCGGGCGCTTTTTGTTGAAACCCTCGCGTATGTATTGTTCGAGACTAAGGATATTATCGATGGTGCTTCTCCCTTTCCGGAATCCTGATTGGTTTCTTAATCGGCATCTTTTGTTTTCCAAGTACCAGGATAGTCTTTGGTTTATTATCCTTTCCATCACTTTGCCGAGGCATGAGGTAAGCGAGATAGGCCTGTAGGATTCTGGTTGATCTGTTGGTTTGCCTGGTTTGATGATTGGAATTATTGTTGCTTGTTTCCAGTCTGCTGGAACGTATTTATTTCGGAGCATGTGATTCATGAGATGGAGAACGTGCCTGCGGTTGCTCGGCGAGAGGTTTCTGATCATGAGGTTGTGGATTTTGTCCTTCCCCATTGCATTGCTTTTTAGGTTTTTCAGTCCGTATTCTAATTCTTTTTCGAGAATGGGGGAATTTAGGGCATTTGGTACTTGCGAGTTGGTCCTAACGTTGATGAGTTGTTCGTAATGCTGGTTGTCGGGTAAGTTTTCTTTCTGGTAGTTGTACTGTTTTGCGAAAATTTCGGCCTTCTCTTTTGTGTAGTAACGAGTTCGTTGTTATCCGGGTTTTTTATAGGTGAGGAGTTGTAGTCCGGTGGAGTAGCCTTCGCGACCATGCTTTTGACAAACGCCCAGGTTTTCGTGGTTGAGCATCTAGGGTTCAGGTTATTAATGAAGATGTTGAATGTATTTTCTTTTTCTTCTTTAATGATCCTTTTCTTTTCATTATCCAGGCGCCTCCAGATGGTTTTGTTTGTGACACAGCATATACCCCCTTTCTTGGGATCGCAAGCGTTTTTTGCTCTTCTGGCCTTAGCTACGGCTGCCTTGCATTTCTCGTTCCACCACAGATTGGTGGAGTGTGCACTTATTTGTTGATTCGGTTTCGACATTCTGATGTTACTGTGCTGTGCGCTCTGTATCATAGCTTCTCGAAGGATAAGGTATTTAACTTCAGAATCTTGAGATGAGTAAAATTCACTATTGTTGATGCGGCCACTTATTTGCGTGTTCCAGGTTATCCAGTCCGCATCTTTTAGTATCCATCTGGGAACACGGTTGCCTGTTTTGGTTGCTTGAACTCCTATTTCGATGTGAATTGGGAAGTGGTCGCTCCCTAGATCGGGTCCTCTTGTTATTTTCGGCGTAGCAGCTAAGTACGGGGGCATGATGGTGAGGTCAATGGTGGAAGTGGTGAAAGAATTATAGCATTGCCTGGTTCCTAGATCCTTTGGTGTCGCTAGGGTGAGGTGGTCCAGTCTGTCCAACAGCCCGGCTACTAGACTCCCACTTCTGTTCGGATGTCGGCATCCCCCTTGCCATCTTTCGTGGTGGGCGTTGAAATCCCCACTCAGTATCGTGTTGTCGCTGGCGTTAGCGAGGATATCCAGATCTTCTTCGTTGCACTTGGATCCATCAGGTATATACAGTGAAATTATCATCAACTCCCTTCCTGTGCGGTTCCCATCAACGAATATAGAGATTGCTGTTGCTTCGATTGTGGAAAGATGCGGCAGTGCTATAGTTATGTGCTGAACGGATTTATGGACTAGTATAGCTACTCCTCCTCCGACTTGCCCTTGTCTGTTTTTCTTTATGACGT
The DNA here is from genome assembly GCF_020631705.1 of Daphnia magna. Classification (NCBI taxonomy): domain Eukaryota; kingdom Metazoa; phylum Arthropoda; class Branchiopoda; order Diplostraca; family Daphniidae; genus Daphnia; species Daphnia magna. Next base: position 10,744,634 of record NC_059183.1, read on the forward strand.
AGTAGTCTTTGAATTTTACTTCGAATGAGTCTTTCCAGAAGGTTTCGGATAGTGTAGCAATGTGAGGTTTGTGTTGGTGCATGTGTGCCTTGAATTGGGTGAGTGTTGTCCTGGTGAGGCTGCGGGCATTGAACTGGATGATTTTTATCATTTTTTGTTGTTGGTGGAACTGTTGCTTTTTTGTTTTTTGGGAATTCGGCCAGTGCTCTGCGAACTGGCGTACGTGCGTCTTGCCTGAATATGGGATGTTGCTGGCTGCGTTCTTACTGGTATTATGCTCCTAGTTAGTACTGTTGCAGTTTCTTTATTTACACAAGCTCAGACACAAAGCTTACAACAAACATTCATACAAAATAATATTTAATTACTATTTACAACAGAATACACGAAGGGTAGCCAGTTTACACAAGGCTCCTTCTTAAGGACTTACGCGAGGATAGCCAGCTACAAGCAAAGCCACCTCTTAACGTCCTGTCGGACATCGGGCCAAAACCCGACTCCCCTCTCCAATTTTCAGACAGACTTATGGTCGACTCCAGATCGACCAGTCATCTAGGGGTGGTAATACAAATTATACAGAAGGGGAAACATTAATAGTTATAAAATGCAACAATAGAGGGTAGTACTTGCAACAATCGGCCCTTCCTGACTTGAAGTTTCACGAGTGATGCAAAACACACAATATGGAAACTTCAAAATCAGACCATTAAGAAAATTAGGAAAGAGAATTAACGTAATGATGGCCAGTTGACCTCGCAGCGTTCCTTTGTGGCCAAAAGCTCCCTCATTATTAACTTTTCAAGTTACCAGGGCGGCTAGGTGAAGAACACGAGAGTGGTGAAGGAGGGTATTCGCTTATGGAATTGGCAGGGGCAATCGCATAACTCGATCCTCTTTGGATTCATCCACTTCACGGAAGGCAGCAAATTCTCGATCCTTACAGCCGGCATCTCGGTGTAAGCGTTGGCTGCCTACGTCCGCCCACACGTACAAAGAACCCACGGCGTGTCGTGATACGCGTCTGACAGCTCGCATGGGAAAGGACATCCAAAATGGCGGCGTACTTCCACACGAGGCAGGCAAAGGGTTCCGATGAAGACGACTTTTGAAAAGCCGTTCGATGGTCTTCATCCCTCTTCTGACACATAATGTTGCAGTTTCTTTATTTACACAAGCTCAGACACAAAGCTTACAACAAACATTCATACAAAATAATATTTAATTACTATTTACAACAGAATACACGAAGGGTAGCCAGTTTACACAAGGCTCCTTCTTAAGGACTTACGCGAGGATAGCCAGCTACAAGCAAAGCCACCTCTTAACGTCCTGTCGGACATCGGGCCAAAACCCGACTCCCCTCTCCAATTTTCAGACAGACTTATGGTCGACTCCAGATCGACCAGTCATCTAGGGGTGGTAATACAAATTATACAGAAGGGGAAACATTAATATTTATAAAATGCAACAATAGAGGGTAGTACTTGCAACAGTACTGGGGTTTCATCGATGGGTTTTTCTTCCATCTCGCTTTCCGAGTCACTGCTCCTAGTAGGCTCCGTGCTGTCAATGTTAATTCCGAGTCGGATGATAAATTGTTCTAGCTTGTGGCTCATTATGTCGAATTTTTTCTCTAGTCGATCTTGGCTTTGTTGGGATATTTCTATCGACTTTTCGAGGCTTGCTACGGTTCTTTCCAGATTTTTAATTTTGCCCAGCTCGGTTTTAAGGCCCCTGATCTCCGTTTGCATAGCAGTCACTTGGCTTTTGAGGATTTCGATCTCCGTGTCTGGCCTTGGCTGTGTGTGTTCGTTCTTTTTTAACACTTCACTATACGACAGTAGCGTGCGGGCCTCGTGAAGGCTTATTCCTTTATCTATGGCAATTTTTGATGTTTGCTTTAGCTTGGCGAAGATGGGGTAGGTTACTGAGTCTGACGGGTGTTCTCCTTTGCAGTTTATGCATCTTGGTTTGTCGCAGGTCTCCCCTTCTGCATGGCAGAGGCTGCATTCCTTGCACCTCTGTTTATCTTTGCAGACGTTTTTTGTGTGTCCGAACCGATTACAATTAGTGCATCTCATTGGGTGTGGGACATATGGGTGGCATTTGAAGTGCATGTAATTGAAGGCTATATTGGTCGGAGGCCGTTCTGTTTTGAATTCCAGTATGACTGTTGGAGTTGGTGTTCTTTCAGTTCCTCTCGTGATCCTTCTAACGTAGTTTATCTGGTAGTCACTACCAAGGTCCTTCAGGATTTCCTCATCTGTGTCTCCCAGAGGGACTCCGTGGATTACTTCTTAACCTTGCTTGTCCCATGCGATCTGGGAAGAGAGCATGATATTTTGATTCCATCTAAGACTTCTGTTGTCTTGAGCAGGTCTTGTTGCTGATCTAGGGTGCTTGGCCGGATGAAAAGATCTCCTCCTGGTGCTATACTGATTCTCGATGCAAATAAACCTAGTTTGTTCTCTAGTTCGCTTGTGATTTGGCCTATTTCTTGGGATTTCATAATCTTAAATGTTTTTCCGTCAGTTCGTCTTATGAAGACTGGGGGCAAGGGCTGAGAAGACATCCTAGGAGGGTTACTCAACCCCCTGGTTGGTAACTCTCTTATAATTAGGTCTGCTAGATTACCTGTAGTCACAATTTATTCGCTCCTTTCAACTTACACCTTCACCGAGTAGCAGGGAAATTTCCACGAACTCAGTTTACACAAGATGCTCGAGACCGACCACTTGTCGACCGTCTCCAACCAGAGATCAAATCAGACCATAAACCAAGAATCGTGGAAATTCAGTGAGCTAGCTCAGGCGGGGGTGAGCTATTTAAAAAAGCCCAGCAGACGCAAAAACATTAAATGCACCCTTCAGCCGCTAGGGGTACCGTACCGTTTACGCGCTCACCCCCGCCTGAGCTCGCTCACCCCCGCCAAAGCTAGCTCACTTCTACTCGTGTTGTCTTCATTTTTACCCTCATACTAAGTTTTTGTTGTAAAAGACAAATCAAATTAAACAGCACAGAAAAATTGAAGGCGAGAACGAGGAAAACCTAGGTGGGGAAACCTTTTAATGGCTAGAGCTACTTACGAAAATACGGAAAAAAGAGTCGTTTCGCAGTTTTACCTATTTTTTTAAGTAGCTATTTAGATCTCAGATGCAGGATGTCATCTTCGCCAAACACGAAGACAAAAAGTAACAATTTCAAAGCACTGTGGAAATTTAAAACGCAGCAGTGAGCTAGCTCAGGCGGGGGTGAGCGTTTTATCAAGGGCCAGGATAAAATGCGGACTTTCACCTGCGGACTGGCCCAAAATTTTTGACAGCAGTCCGCAGTTTCTCCACAGGGTAGCTGTCCGCAGTCCGCGTATTATACGGGGATACAGCATTCCATATAGACATGTCTATGCGTTGGTAAGGCAGAAAATTGGCAAGTAAAGTCTTCATTTCATAATAGTATTTAACATTAAAATTTTATAATATATTTAGCAGCAAAATTTGACTTGTTTTTACAGGCATTGAATTTACTCTAGTCAAAACAGATCAACCTAATTTTTGTCATGCATTGGCTGTTGTTCGATAACTCTTGCTTTTTAAAAATATGTATGCATGCAACAATTCCAATGAATAAAAATAAAAATGCGCACAGCTCTTAGCAGCTGACAATTTTATTTATTTTTTTCCTATAGGCCAAATCCATTATATTTTATTTTCTTTTATGCACAACTAAGAATTTGAATTAGACCACCGTAGCGCACTTAAATCGTCCTTCAGAAGGCGGCAATGTGGTACCAAACTTTGCAAAGAATGGTACCACAAGAAATGTCTTCCAAAAGAACAGCATTATGCCTTTCAGGAGTTTTTAAAAACCCCTTGGATACCCCAAATCCTTTTAAGTTTATTACATGTTTTATTTGAATTGTTGTGCCAAGAATTTACCTAGTTAAGAAGTAACCATGTTATATAAACTGTCCTTTACTTTCATATTTTGAATAATGCATATGTTGACTTTTAAATACTATTTTTAGTTTGAAATTTAATATCAGATATGGGCATGGACTCATGGAGTCCGCAGATACCAGTCCGCAGTTTATCCTGTCCGGTCCGCACTTTCAATCGCTCCATGTACGAAACGGTCCGCATTTTATCCCTAAGTCCACGAAAAATCTGTCAAAAAATTTTGGGCCAGTCCGCAGGTGAAAGTCCGCAGTTTCTCCTGTCCGCAGTCCGCGGTCCGCGTCCGCATTTTATCCTGGCCCTGTTGATGATCCATGACTCTGGCCTTGGTTTATGTAAGATTGTTATGCAATGGTTCTTAAAACTTGACGATTATTTTGTAAACTTCTGAAATGGCAGCCCGTGTTGCAGCGTCCGCTACAGTACGCGCAATTAAAGCAAGAAAACCGTTTCCAACCCGTGCTGCCCTTGTTCTTGTAAGTATGCTTTCAAGGATGAAGTGTTGGACGTAATATTCCACTGTTCCATGTGTATATAATTGGTAATGCATTTAAAATGGTACTAACTACGTAAATCGTATGTTTGGGCCTCTGTTTTGGGTGACGTTATACACAGACTCCTAGTGCATTGAATCGAGTGAAACAACTTACTGAAGGCAAAGATGATCATGTGAGTTTTCATTTTATGCTGTTAGATACACATTTTATTTGTTTTTCTTAAATTTTATCCAGGTTGGTTTAAGGATAGGTGTGAAGCAGCGGGGTTGCAATGGCTTTAGTTACACTTTAGATTTTGCAGCACAAAAAGACAAATTTGATGAAGAAGTACTTCAAGATGGTAATATTAAGCTTCTCACAAACAAGGAAAACAAACATTATATGTTATTGCACTCTTAGGAGTTCGTATTTTTGTTGACATCAAAGCGCAACTTCATCTTCTAGGAACAGTAATGGATTATGTTGAAAATGAACTTTCATCAGAATTTGTATTCAATAACCCCAACATCAAGGGAACATGTGGCTGTGGAGAAAGTTTCTCTGTGTGATAAAAATGATTTGTAGAACCTTAATTGACTGTACATATTTAAAGGGTTAGTACATACATAGATGATAACAGCAATACATAGTCAAATACCTGGGCTCTTTAAATTTTAAAAAATACATATATATACTGATCCGACGGCAAATATTGATACACATATGATGTGATAATCTTTAGGAAAGGAAGAACGACGCGATTACTATCGAGAGGAAGATTCTGCGTATTCGTGAAGACCATAACGTTCGAGATATTGCTGGGACGACATACTCATTTCTACTGATTTTGAAGTCTTAAATGTATAATCTAATGTCTTGTTTTCAACGGGCTTCGATTGTCCAAGATATTTCTCTGCCAAACGCTCCATTTCCACACTTTGATCCGTTTCCTTACGTGCATCCCAGGCATAGCTTTTGGCGTTCGAACGAGGATAATATACTGGGTTACGTGGAGTACTAAAATGACAAGACAAAACAACTTTAGCACAACACCAATTTAAAAATTTCAGAATAATCTATCACTTCAATGCAAATGGATTGATGAAACTGATTCCAAGTTCTTGTACTCGCTGCATCGTTACTTTGCGAGTAGGATTTTCCGGGAACATGTCGTGAAACACATGCCTTTCTGGTGTCTTATTCTCAACATTCATTTCCGGAGCTTTTTCCATCAGAGGTTTTCTGCCATTACTTATGTTGGCTTGTGCCAATAGCTTTTGAACATGTTCCATAACATTCTCACATGATTCAGTACTTTCATCCAACTGGTCTGATACAGATTCTTGATAGTCTTGCATATTTACCACAAAGGAAGGCTGAGGACTTGGTGGTTGTTCTACAATAGTTTCAAGTTGGAGATCTCTGAAAGTTAATGTTATCTCTGTACGATCCTGTTGTTGGCGTGCAGTAGGAGAACCACTATTGGATTGGGGGAAAAATCTGGCAGATGGATGACACTTGGGACTTTGAACATCAAAATATGATGATGTTTGGGTGGCTCCATTAGCTCTTTGTTTATCACCTAATTGGTCTTGTAGTCTTTCTTGATATTGAAGAAGCTGTTTAACTTGTTTCTGGAGGAGATTGAGCTGCCTATTCTGATCTTGAATGAGTTCTTTGATTTCTGGGTCAATGGATGGAGACATGACAATACCAGTGGCATTTAGCGGTGGTGTTTTACAACCACATGGTGATGTATTTTTTGCCCAGCTGTAGAATTGTAATAGAAAATGCATTCAAGTTTTGATAATATTTGTTGAATTTTACCTTGTAGTCTTTTTTAGAACTGAAAGTGGAGTCAGTTGAGGAATAAAACCTGGACTTTTGACAGGTGAGGTTTGAGCAACGGTAGCTCGTGGTTGGAAGGATTCTTTAAAATTGGTTAATACATCTCCGGAGTACAATGATGGTTCAGACACTTGGGGTGGAATTTCCAAACCCTAAAAGTTCAAAAAGAAAAACCAGAAATAGGCTTTATGTGTTATAGAAATTATCTATATGTTTTAATTTACCCGATTAATTAGGAAGGGCCTTGGTAATCTAGGTTCGTTAATACTCATGCTCGAGTCACCTAACTCGTTATCGGATGTGAACATTTTCAAATACACTCTAGTCAGCTGAAAATAAATACGAATCAGACTAACTGAAACTAGATTTTAATTGTTTTAATTGCTTTAATATTTTTTTAATGGCACTGATCTGGTAGTTAAGAACGAAAAAAAAATGGAATTGTGGGTGTAAATTTCAATTCTCAACGGCTGATAGAGGGACGAAATCCAAACGGCGAATTCAAATGCCCCGAGTATTGAATTCGTAGTATGAAATAAAATCACCAGGTGGCAGGACAACTTGTCTTCCTACTGAACTCATTAAAAGTGCTCTTCTCGATGAATCGTGATTCCAGCTTGGAACTACCTCTAAAACCGGTAAGAAAAGTTCATCATCGATGAAATATAAATAGATAATGTATTCAAGAACATCAGTTGTGAATCAGAGTGTATAGTTGAATCGGATAATGGGTGTTCGTTTTCGTCTGCAGTGCTCGATAGTGCGCAAGCTCAGTGAAAGAAGAATGGCGGCCATTTGCCAGAGGGTGATAAGTTCTGATTGTTGGGGACCTTTGAATGTTAGCGCCAAATCAGTTGAAATTTGAAATCTTGCTCCTCAAACTATTGCATTTCTTTATCATGAGTAGGGGAATTAGTAAATTGAAGTTTGACAAGTCGAACAATCATTGGATGAAGGCGGCATCACTAGAAAGCCATCCATCCTTTTTGTGTGCACCATTTGTTCACACAAGTACAACCGAACACATCTGGCAACTTGCTTGCTATTTCTGTATCGGCTCTGTTTCTATATATAAACGCATTCGGCCGCCTCTAAATTTCTTACACGTATGCCGTAAACGTCTTGCCCTTTTAAACATTACATCATCGTCAACAAAATCAAGCCTTCTAATTTTAAATGATTAAATACGGTAAATGGTGTTTGTGTCTATATCAGTATTTCGTGAATAAATCAAATGATGCGTGAAATGAAGTGCCTGACAAATATTTTGAAAGGGTATGCACGTACCCCATGTCGGGCTGACGACTCTCTTCATCTGGTTCAAGCAGATGAACGATGTACGTAAATTTAAAAAAATCGAGTCTCTCCATCAAAAGAACTCTGTGAAAAGGAACTTTACTTGTGTAAAGCTTTCACGGGAACATAGGATTTCGTCGTTGATCAAATAGAACTGGTCATACTAAACGTTTTTTTTATAATTACAAAAGTTGCCTGTTTAAATTTAACATTTTTCTAAACGAGGGATGAAAGCGAAAATTGCCTGTCGCGTAATTTGGCCCTCCAGCGAATGTTATAAAGAAGTGGGGTGAAGAACGCTTGGAAAGCCCTTGTTTGAGAGGACGATAGGACTCTATCGAAGCCCGGACCGTGAATAGCAAAGATGGCCGTTGGAGGGAGGGGTTGGATGCTCGGCGATCGATCGAGGCCCGTTCACTGCTGCCGAATGAGAGGTGGAAGCGGGTGATAGAATTAAAGAGGGAACGAAAAGAAAGAGGGAAGAGAGAGAGTGATGGAATAACGTACTAGTCGGAAAGGAGTTTCGCCGAGTTTCATGTTTACCAGGGTACGACGAGTGTCAGAGGTTTGTTCGATAGCTTCTTGTTAAGTTCAAATACCGCCGATGAAAATTCATCACACCGTTAGCGAAGGTAAAAGATGTGCAATCAAACTCGACCACCTCTTGCGCTAACAAACAGCACATTGGCCAAGATTTTCACCGCGGGTCCCAGTCGTGGGTTCGTGCGCGCTTTTTTTTATTTTCTTTCCCTCTAGTGCGCAAGTGTATACCCTAACGCCATCTCGCCCCGTTTAATCTGGCCTAGACTATACTATGTTCAAGAAAGTTTTTTTTTTTCCTATTTTGTGTTGTTTTGTTTTTTTCGTTTCTTTGGGGAACAGGGAGGGAGAGGGTGGAAAAAGGGTGAGTGGGAGGGAGCTGCTGTTAGTTGGTTGGTTGGTTGGTTGGTTGGTTGGTTGGTTGGTTGGTTGCATCGATAGCCGGACAGTAGAGAATCTCTTCGACGTGGGGGTGAGGGAAAGTAAGAGAGGAGGAGGGAGTTGGTGAAACCAACGCAGTCTCACTGGCGTCGTTGCGAGACTCACGCAGGTGCGAGTTCGGTGGCGGCGGACGCAGACGTAGTGGACCGAATTGCGCTTGGACAAAAGCCGTGTCGTTTGCGCCGTCAACTCTATTCGATTACAGGTTTCCTCCTCTTTGCTTCATCTGCTTCGTCTTTTCGGTGTCATTTCGCTCTCTTTGTCGCACGTGTTTCGTTAGTTTACCCTGCCCTCCCAAAGAGAAACAAACAAAACAAAACCCAAAAAAAAAAAAATAATAACAAGTTTTCATTATGTCAAACGTTAAGATTCATTGGACTTTGCTGCCGAGCAGGGCCACTCACTTATTTCAATCGCATTCAGTGAAACATGTAAGTCTTACGGCGTATAAGGTAGGAAAGTCCGCCAGGGTTTTTTTTTTTTTTTTTTTCGTTCCTCGTCACTTGTTATCGTTCGTCGTTTGTTTCGTACAATCCTTCGTTCGATGATCGCATCGGTGCGTTCAATACGCCAGTCAACCAGCGAGAGGGAGGAAGAAAAAAAAGGACGTAGCGTCGTGTTTATCGATCCAACGAGGGACCCCGTCCCGGGCACGTCACGAGTACGCTCCGCGCCAAGCCCAACTTCTGACAGCGCCCTCCCTTTAAGCTCTTGAACGATTTGCCTGGGGCTGGGTGGTAGTCCTCAGCCAGCATTTCCATCAGGAATCATATGATTGCTGCAGGGTCCTTGTCCCTTTAAAAAGGCAATTTTTTTTTTTTCTTCTTCTTCTTTGCCCGATCCGTGCAAGGGTGGGGTGGTAAATGGGGAGGGAGAAAGGCCGCCAATGGAAAGCAGGAGTGTTTGGGTTGCGCCATTGTATACTTACGCGTTTCCAAGGCGACCGTATTGATATTTTCCTCCTACACTGACGGGTGCGGGTTGGTTCGTTGTGAGGGTGGGTAAAGGGGTCGTCCTTCCACTTTTCCATACGTTTTGTCATCATTTTTCGGGGAGGAGAAATGTTTTACAGGGCTACTTACGTTATCCTTTAAATAATTGTTTTTTTTTTTGTTTTTTTTTATTGGTGAAGGAGGGGGAGGAGGGGACGGAGGAAGAGATCTGTCGACCAAAAAAAAAAAGGAAAAAAATTCCACCTCGTCGATGTACATTCAGTTCTAAGTTGGGAGATTGTTTGTTTTCCTTGCTCCGTGTTGACAGTCAATGCGTTTGAGCCGGAGCTCGTCCTCACTGGCCAAATAGATGATCATCTTCGTCGTTGTTTTAATCCAGCGCCATTGCAACACAATAGACATTTATTTTGTATAGACAAAACCGAAATCTTTGTTTGGATCGTCGACTCCGGTTTGATTTAGATTTGTTCTGTTTTTGTTTTTGTGTATTGCCTTTAGTTTCACCGAGTGATTTCGTCGTCCATCATCTTCCTTCTGCATCACCTAGACGTCCGTGTGTGTCATCGACAGCATACTGGACATAGCCAATTGAACCGCCTAGATGGTGGTGAAAATGACGAGCAGTAACGGCGGAAGCCTGGCCGTCATGGCCGGCTCGGAGGCCGGAAATGGTAGCAGTAGTGTCGCCGATGTTGACGGAACAGACGCCGCCGTCGAGGCTTGTTCTGGTGGACGCATTGAAGACGATATTGCCGATCATTCTGACGACGAGCAAGGTGCCGATGCCGCTTCAGATGATTCAGATTCCATGGATTTCGACGACGATGACGACGATGACGGATCAGATCTCATGTCCAATACGACGCTCGGCGATGACATAACCGCCCAGCTCGCAGCCGCTGGTAACCCATTTTTTTGTTTAAATATATTTTCGATGTGACCTTTGGATTTGTACGATAATTCTATTGTTTTTCTGAACGTTAGGTCCTGTTGGTATGGCAGCGGCTGCAGCCATAAACTCGTCCAAAAAGAGGAAGCGACCCCACTCGTTTGAAACGAATCCATCCATACGTCGGAGGCAACAGACGAGGCTTTTACGTAAACTCCGCCAGACGATTGACGAATATGCAACTCGAGTCGGACAACAAGCCATCGTCTTGATCGCTACACCGGGCAAACCGCAGAACAATTTTCGCGTCTTTGGCGCCAAACCTTTAGAAGATGTTGTTAAAAATGTGAAATCCACCGTTCTTCAGGTAAGTCATCCGGTTGACACGGTCATTTCTCCCTTCTCCTTTGCGTGTGTGTGTGAGTGTGTGTGTGAGTGTGTGTGTGATCGCTTTGTCATATAATATGTGAATTTAATTCCTACGTGCAGGATCTGGAAACGGCTTTGGCGCATCACGCTCCACCACCAGCTCTAGACGATCCGTCTCTCTATGAATTACCTCCGCTAGTCATCGACGGAATCCCTACACCAGTCGAAAAAATGACGCAAGCCCAATTGCGAGCGTTTATTCCGCTGATGCTCAAGTTTTCCACCGGTAAGTGTTTTGGTTTGGTTTGGTTTGGTTTTTTTTTTTTTTTAAGTTTCTAGAAGTCAACGTTCGGCTAAGGAACATATCGTTCTAGGTCGAGGAAAACCTGGATGGGGCAAAGAATCCACTCGACCACCTTGGTGGCCAGGAGAAGTACCTTGGGCCAATGTTCGAATGGATGCTCGCCCCGAAGACGATAAGCAAAGAGTAGGATCATTCCTTTTATGCGCATTTTCCACGTGTTGAAACTGATTCATTCTGCTGTCTCTCCTGCATCGGCACAGGTGTCGTGGACGCACGCGTTGCGGCAAATTGTCATCAATTGCTACAAGTACCACGGACGGGAAGACCTGCTGCCCGCCTTCTCTGAAGATGCAACGGAGGAAACTAGTCGCCCTGCAAAAGTGATAAAAACCGAATCGGAAGCTGAACAACAAGCCGAACGGAGCGCTGATGTTGTTGCTCAACCACAACAGCAGCAAGAGCAACAGCAACACCAGCAACAACATCCACCAGCTCCACCACCATCGTCTCAGCCAGCTCAACATCAGCAGCAGCAGCAGCAACAACAACAACAACAACAGCAACAGCAACAGCAGCAGCAGCAATCTGTGCAGCAGTTGGTGCAGACGAATTCGGCACCCAGTGCCCAGTACGCACCGACTGTCGTTCAAACGATCAGCAATCCTGACGGGACAGTGTCCATCATACAGGTTGGTTTCATTATAAAGATCCCATCGCATACCGATAATTGCCCAGTTGATTATTCTACGTTATTTCTTCGGTTGCTTCCGAATTTCCGCGTTGTGTATTAGTTAGTATCATTCCGTGTGGGTATTTATTATATTTACTCTCTTATAGTTATTATTATTTGATTTATTTTTTATTCTTTTCTTTCCTTCTTTCTTTCTTTATTTATTTATTTATTTATTTATTTTTCTTCTGTTGTTGTTTTTTTATCACTCTCACGTTTGTTTCTTGTTATGTTCATGCATTAGTGGCAATGCTGATTATGTTCTCTTTTATGTTTCCAGTTTACCATCAGTATGATTATGACGTTTATCTGGCCGTTTGGTTGTGGCATGGCGACTTGGGTCGCTCTATCATTTATCAGTTTGAACTTGTTCTTATTGTTAGATACAGAACATAGGCAAGTGCGATTGGCCTTGTTGATTGGTTGGTTTCTCGACTTTTATCATCATTTCTATAACGAAACTTTGCCAAGCGTTAATAGATTTGACACGAAACTCACTGACACTTCCATTCGATTATTTCATGCAGGTCGATCCTCATTCATTCACTAATTCATTCTTCCAGGTGGATCCCAACAATCCGATCATCACGCTACCGGACGGAACAACGGCCCAAGTGGTTGCCACCCAGGGAGTGTCCACCGTTAACCAGTGCGACGACGACGATGGTGCCAACCACGATCAGCAGCAACAGCATCAGAATGACCGCAACCATCACCTCATGAACTCGAAACCGATGATTTGGCAGTTCGTCCCCACTTCGCAGATCACGGGTGTCACGTCTTCAGATGGCGTGACGACGCTCACCAATTCCGCCGACGGCACGACAGTCACCACTGTCGACTTGTCGGCCGTGACCGAATCCACCATCGGCCAAGAAGGCCAGCACCACATCCTTCTCACGGGTGAAGATGGCCAAAGTACGAACTGCATTCACATGAGAAATTTTCATTCTTGTTTGTGCTCCTTTCAGTGCTAATGAAATTTTATTTACGTCTTGTATTTTCGTAGCGTATCCGGTCAGTGTCTCAGGAATGATCACCGTTCCCGCCATGTATCAGGCTATGGTTGCCAACATCGCACAGATGGGTCAATCAGATGCTTCTGTTCAGGTATACTGATTGCAGCAGAATCGAAAATCTTATACCCCCGCCCCCCCCATCCTTTTGTCGTTTCTTGCGATTTCTTTTTATGGCCACCAGTGAAAAGGAATGATACCAGCATGTTATTTATTTATTATTATTATTTTTTTTTTTTGTTACTATTATTTATTTATTGATGTTTTATTCTTTTTTTTTTTTTTTTTTTGTGCTTGTGTGTATGTCATTTTTATTTTGAATTTTCTTTTTATGGGGCGCAGGGGCGCCGTGAGCCGCCACGTCTTTTGGTAAAACACGACGATTCCTGAACAGCTTTGATCGCCCGGGAGCATTTGTCGTTTTGTTTCATCTAATGAAACAAAATCAAACAAAACCCAAACAAAAATAGTAATAATATTCTAAACGAAGGACACACCGAAAATTGGTTGAATGCGTACGATTTCCCAATGTGAATTTGATTCAATATTTGTCTCACATTTTTCATTTTTTTTTTCCTTTTTCTTTTTTGCACGTGTGTTCAAACTGGTCTGTTTGTATCGTATATTTATGTGTTTTTTTGTTTTTTTTGTTTTTGTGTTTTGTTGTCTGTTTATTTAATTTGTGTTAATTGGGCTTCGACGCCCTGTGGTAAATCAGTCACAGCTTGGCGACCACAACGACCAAGGTTATACTAGTCTAGTCACATCAACGCGGGGAAACAGTCAAGCAAGTCACAGCAAAGCTAATGCAATCTTTCGCGAACAAGCCGATTCGCCGTAGGCCATAACTTATTTATCCATAAACGAAGAAGAAGAAAGAAACAAAAAAAAACAAAACATGCAATATTTGAAATGATTGTAGAACATGCAATTGTAAGTCTCCTGTCCGTGTGAGTGGTAAAGCGTTTTTTTTTTTTTTGTTTTGTTTCTTTGTTACAACGATTTGCAGTCGTTAAGTCATGAAAGTGTGACTTAAAAAAGGAGAGCTTTACATCCGTGTTTCTAACCCCCCCCCCCCAACCCCCTGAAAAGAATAGCTTTCCTAAAGGCTAGTTCTTCACTTATGGAGGTCTACGTACGCAGCCTACGTCGCGTTGTCTTAAAATACTTCATAATAAAAAGTGTAAACATTCGATCGTCAGTGTTCTGTATAGTAATTATGGATCGTAATAGTGGCCATAGAGTACTTGTTCCTTTCAACGTTACCCTTTGAATTGTCTCCTTGTTCAGAAAACATTTGAAGACAATGACCGTATTTATTATTTATGTGATGCTAATGGCACTCCCCCTCGGCGTCAGTCCTATAATTCGAAGGTTTAATTTAATTCTGGGTTCATTTCCTCCCTTGTTTGTTTTGTTTTCTTTTGTTTTTTTCTATTCTTATTTTGGAATGTTTGTGTTTTTTTTTTTTTTTGTTTTTTTCCTCGAGAATTCGATATCTTTTCCTTTTGTGCTGCCCCTTTGTTACATCGTTGCAAATACATCTTGGTGTATTTTTGTTCTCGAATTGGCCATGAATTTGATTTATTGTTCTATTCATCCCTTTTCCGTGCGTTTTCGAACCCTCCCGATTTCAATGCGAAAACGTCAATAGGTTGGGTCATTTGTCTTCCATTGTTGGGAATTCGAGGGGGAAACGTGATGCCCGTGTAGAACATCCCAGGAGCAAAGGGGTTGGATTGCGTCCGTGAACGCTCCACAGTCCGTTGGCGTTGCCATCATTTAAGCGTGGTGTTTATTTTTAATCGCGATATTTGCTCATTGTTATTGATCAGGTTTTGGGACCTTTAATATCGTCCCTACCGAAATCAGATTCTAATGGAGGAGATGATGGAGCCTTGGTGTCGACAACATCAACAGCTGGGACAGCAACCGGGGGAATGAACGTTGGAGGATTGGCCGTCACCCCCGTCCTAGCGCTAGGGCCGAACGGGACGCAGCAACACATTCTCCAGGTATTTGACATAAATCAATCTCGTACCACCATGTGGCTAACGGGCGACGGGCGAAAGGTGACGGCCGCGCCCATGGTGACTTCACAGCTTCTCGGTGAGGTCGACTCGTCCATTTTGGCATCGGCCATGCAACAAGTGACGTCTGGCGATGTGGTAGACCTTCAGGAAACTTCGCCCTCTTCCAATTCCGAGTAGAAGGCACTTACCAAAAGCACTCCCGCATTTCTCTTTTTTTTTTTCTTCTGCTGACCATGTATAGACCATTCACTTCTTGATATTGTATTATCGTTATCGTTTAATCTGTTTACGTAACTGGTGCATGTGTATGTATGTCTTGAACTATTCGATTCTTATTAAACATTGGCCGGTGAGCTCTATCGCTTCTCTTTTCCATAGCGATCGTTGAAAAACAAAACCAACAAAAAACAAAAAAAGAAAAGACTGAGTTTAACATTTCGAATTTCTAGTTCATGTTTTGCGGTGATTAGCTTTTCCCACATGTGGATTCACGATTAGGTTTAGG
Source organism: Daphnia magna (assembly GCF_020631705.1). Classification (NCBI taxonomy): domain Eukaryota; kingdom Metazoa; phylum Arthropoda; class Branchiopoda; order Diplostraca; family Daphniidae; genus Daphnia; species Daphnia magna. The sequence continues at coordinate 10,759,987 of NC_059183.1, forward strand.
GATGGATATTGTGACATCGTCAGCGAAGAAGACAAGCTCCAATTTCGTTATGTGTGTGTGTGTGTGTTTGTTTGATTTGACTGACGCAGATTGTTCTCGTTGTCGTATTGCAAAATAATTAGGCTCCTAAATCTCTTTGCTAACCTACTTAAAAGAGCTCAATTCGGGCATGATGATGTGACTCTTTCCCAAAACAGTTGACATACGAAGGCATTGTTTTCTAACCTGTACATAATAGGCTATACACTGTATTCGATTTCGATTTTCCCTCCTGGACGCTATAGTCACGGTCCCTATCCATCTCTCTGTTGGTTTTATCGGCCATCTTTTGCCCATGTTGTGTTTTTATCTGTGTGTATACGATTCGTGCTAATTTCACTTTATGCTCTTGCCTATACATTATATTTCGCTATATTTGGCTGGCATTCCTTTCGGTTCGCCGCCCATTTTTTGTTGTATCGAACAATCATCTTCCCCATCACCGAGCACTTGTCAGCATATACACCGTCAGTGTAATACAATTTGTTCATTAACATTTCAACCAGCATCACTTAATTGCTTTTACAGCCCAATTTCTTTATATTTTTAAGCCATGGTTCGGTTAGGTTCACTGCATTATCGGCTAAAAAAAGACGATCAGTTAGCCACCGTCTTAATGCATTCACCTTTCATTGAGATTTTAGGGGTTTGCAACTTTAAGACTAAGTGTACGAGGTTATTGTTCTGCGATAGTTTGATTGTGATTCAATTGTACGAGATTCATAAGTCTCTCGTTCATTTTTACTACTTCAAAGAAAGAAATAATGGGCGGAAATCGATAAAAAAAATGTCAAATTCCAATTGCCGACGATCACAAAACACCGAATTAAGAAGAAAAAACATTTTTTTATTGAATTGTTAGTTGCATATAGTTGCGAATTACATTTTTGTTCTACTTAATCCGCAAAATACGATCATCAGCACCAGTTTGTGTTCTCCATATTTTTTTTATTGTTACAAATATTTTTCTAGGACATATAGTATGCTAGTTTTTAGTGCAAAATGTTTTTGGCATGGCGTCGTACTCAAACTTTTCTTGAGTGTAATAATAATCTTTGTTTGTACTAAAAGTGCATTACTGTTACGCTCTATAACGCAGAGCGGAGAATTTAAAGATTTAAAAATTGATAGCGAATTTATACGGATATTGGAAAAAAAATCTTTTATTAATGTTAAGTATCGGGATTAAAATTTTTATATCGTAGTGAGAAAGAGTTTGTTTCTCTTTCGCTATGCCCTCCTCGGTTGAAATGTCCATTGACGTGCACTAGGCTCCACCCACAAGAAGTTTCTACTATGGAAAAGGAAATCCGCTTCTTTATCGGACTGACATGAAAGTTGATCGATACGTAACTCAGCATCGATCGACAGATTATTTTCGTTTTGCAATGTATTATCACAACGTTGTTAAAAACTTAAATTATTGTGAAGTTAAGTTCGTAGGGAAGGTACTGCTTATACGTTAAGGTTCACAAATTCTGCAGGAAACGACTACAAACAAGAAAAACGAAATGGCCGTCCAGGCGATCACAGCCGATGCCCGAGATGTAGCTGTCTGGAGTGAAATCTGCGAGAGGCAGTAAGTTCCTATCAAAATATGTCATAATTAGCTGTTTAATAATAGTGCCCCGTTACGTTATCTCAGGGCTAGGTCAGCTGCATTTGAACTAGCGCGACACATTCATGCTCATTTCAGCAGTGAAGCTCAACTGATTGCAGATTCTGCTCTGATATCCCTTTACCAAGATTGTGCTCAACGCTTTGTGGACCTCTTTGTTCGAAGCTATGATGTGGAACTAAAAAAGTTATCTGGCATAGTGGTGAATTCATGTGACTTTGTCAAATATGGGAAAAGCAATGGGATCACACATTTCCCAAGTTCTGCTTCCAATTTGAGACCAGGCAGTGTTCCGAGAACTGTGCAAGACTGTAGTGATTATTCGGATACCGAAAGAGATATTTCTTCTACTTCTTACCCTTCTGTCAAACCTAGACAGACAGGGCCAAAGCCATTCTTCAGACGCTTTTCTTTGAAAGGTTTTCGGAAAGGAAAAGGATTGTTCCACAAGCAACATTCAGATGAAGTTGAACTCTCAGGCTCAGCAGTCGCTAGTCATACTCCTTCCTCATCTAAGCCTGAGCATTCTGGCCTTTTCTTACGTGGCAAAATTCGCATGTCAAAGTTGGTGGTAGAATCCTTGTTTGAAGGTACGGTCAACTACTTGACCAGTGAAAGCCTTGATGGTACTCCGAAATGGGAACGTTGCCGTCTTTGCTTGGTGAAAACCGTTGGTGGCTATATGTTGGAGTTTTTCTCTCCACCTAAAGCCAGTCAACCAAAATGTGGAGTATTCTGTTTCTTGATAACTGAGGCAAGAGAAACAACAGCGCTTGAAATGCCGGATAAGGAAAACACTTTTGTTCTAAAGGTTAAAACAAAAATTTAAATTTTTGAAGCATAAATGAATTGTCAGATAATCTTGAAAACCTTCATTTCTCTTTTAGGCTGCCAATAATCTCGAGTACGTCATTGAAGCTGCATCCAGTGATGACATGCATAAATGGTTGCATTCGATACGCTTATCTGGAGCACGATGCATAAACACAACTAATGGGTAACGATAAATTCGTCATCAACTAAATACATAATATCCTAACGAAGCATTGGTGAGCAACTTTAAGGTCATCAACCGAAGGCACAGTGCACCGAGGAGAAATCGAGTCAAACGGCAATCCAAATGAAAATTCATCGGTGTCCGTCAGTGCAATTCAAACCACCGATTTCATTGGTCAACGAACTCTATCTCTGAGGGGATCTCGTTCGCTGCTTCCCGTTTCACCCAGTCTTGAGGATCTTGATTTAGGCACTAGTCGACTTGATCAGGAACACGGTAGTTTATTTTGTTTACATCGTTGTGTATGTTAAGCAATCAAAATGGTTGCTGACGGAACTAAATGGTGCAAGTAATGACTTAAATTCAGATTACGTTCTAGATTTGTATGGTACATTGAGACACTACCCTTGGTTCCACGGGACGTTGAGTCGGTCAGATGCGGCCGGGCTAGTTCTTCAAGAAGGAGCGGTAGGACATGGGGTTTTCCTTGTCCGCCAAAGTGAAACCCGTAAAGGCGAATTCGTTTTAACTTTCAATTTCCAAGGCCGTGCTAAAGTAAAATTACAATTGATATTCAGACTGTCGCCCGCAATTGCCTAATAATTTTTTTACCTCTGTTACAGCATCTACGTCTTACTATTAGTAGTGAGGGGCAATGTCGAGTACAACACCTTTGGTTTCAATCCGTTTTCGACATGTTGGAACACTTTCGTTCGCACCCGATCCCTCTAGAATCGGGAGGCTCATCTGATGTTACACTGACGCAGTATGTTGTAGCGGAATCAGCCTTTCAGGTGATTTACTTTTTCTATCTATCACTGTCAATGATTGCCATCTTCAAGCTTTTTAAATAGGCCATGACTGTATCTTCGTCTACCCGCAACGGGCTGAGCAACTTATCGGATAGAAGAGTTGCAACGCCACCTCTAATTCGAGAGGTACCTTCAACATAAACAATTTTGATTAAATTAACTGATCATTATTAAGCGAGAAGTTGACGTAATCTCATTTTCGTAGGTAATTATGAGAGGAGAATCGGTCCGTCGACGCATCGAGTCGATGGAGCAGCTACCCTCTTTAAATCATCAAAATAACGGAGGAAACTCGGGATCCAGCCGTGCAATCGAGAACGCCTATAGTTTCACATAGAAATGTTCGGAAAAAACAAAAAAAAAACGAACGAATTATGCGTCGCCTCAGCGCCTCCAGTCATAAGAAAAATTTGTCTCTTTACGTTTCTGTTGATCATTTCGTGCATCTTCATTGATTGTCTTCCCTATTTGAAGGTTTGCAAATTACAAAATCTTCGTCGGATTTACAATCAGTTGCTCGTCTCGGCCAGAAATCCAGGTTTTTATCGACCGTTTGTTAGTTTTCTTATCCATCAGCAAGTGCGGATCTCAAAAATCTTTGCCTCCTGTTATTTGATCCAATTCGATCATGGACATTTCATGTTGCCCGGTAGGTGACATGAACAAATTCAGAGTTAAACAGTGGGATTCAGTCGACGTTCGGTTTGATGCTGTCTTGCCACGAAAAAGCAGCACTGCTCAGGCATAATTCATTTAATTTCATGAAATATAAGCGACCATCACCAGTAGTAATAATGAAGAAAGAAAGCTGCACCGTAGCAGTTCAATTCTAAATGACAATGTAAACTCCACCAAAACTTTCCAACTCACCAAACCAGCCGTCTTCTGCTTTGGTTTGTAATTGTTTATACCGGTACAGATACTTTCTCTATATTCATTTGTAGCCTACTCGCTTTACAATGATGAGGAGTATCTTTTCTAGGCCACTGGCCGACTAGAACAAAACATAGACATGTTCATTCGTGGCATGTTGAAGAATTGCAAATTGACTATATATAGGAAGAAGGGGAATCAACACTTTCTCTGTAGGCTTTTGGTATTCGGACGGTTATGTGCGATCTTTTTTAAAAATGTTAACGGCTACGAGTATATCAGGAAGTGGAGACTATTTAGAAGAAATGTATTTAAAACACCCGCAGATTGCTGGGCCCATATTTGGGTGAAATATACCAAACAAAACGGTGCATTCGTTAATATGGCAGTTCAAAAGTTATTTAAGAAACCCTTGATGATCTTCACCACCACCGTTAACATCTGTGTTATCGGAAAGGCGTCTGTCGAAGATACACAAATAGAAAACTTCGTCGTTCGGCGTTTGCATTTCCACTTTCAGAACCGTTAAATACAATGTTACCCCATTGTTCGCTACGTATACTACTACTATGTTACTAGGATCTCTCGTGACATGTTGAGATAATATCGGCTGGAGATGTGTACTTACTCACTTTGCTATTACAAATATCAATTGATTCTAAATTTTGCGATTCTGAATATTAAAATTTTTTTTTAAATATTGCTCCTATAATTTAAAAAAGCAAAAGGAATTTCCCAAGCAGTGAAATTCCGCGATGGTGAAATGTCTAGTGTCCCCAGATGCATAAAGGCAAAGGTTGCAAATATAATGAAAATTTTACTTTTTTTTTTAAAGAGACAATAAAGCCTTCATTATATTTTTCCAAGATGTCTTCGTATGTGAAATTTTCAGCTAAAGTATTATTAGTATAGTGGTCTTTAGGGTACTCGAATGTTGCGGATATGTTAACGTTACGGATACGAGTTCGGAGATGAAATAAGGGGAGGCACTGACTCGAACCCCGTCTAAAACAAAAGCAGTTTTATTGGCACAGCTATCTTTGTAATGAATATCGCTCTCTCTGGTGCTGTTTGGTAGTTTTAGCCGGGACAAAGGGCTCTATATCAGTGATAGTGAGAAGAGTAGGCTAGTTAATGATAGTGGAAGTCAATCAGTCGTCTGCACTGTCGTGTTTAGATCAGCCAGCGGCCTGGTCAACGTTCCCATCATGAAACTAGTGCGACGTGAGCAATCCCGAGAAGGTCCCCGTGACAATAAAGCACTCATAATAGACAAAACGTACACTTACAAGTTATGCCATCCACCCAAATCCACCTGGACCCACGACCTTTAAATTTTCTATTACTCAAAGAACATTACTGACAACATGGTAACACGCGACGGTAAGAGCTCAAGCCCATAAAACTCTGCATTTGTCCTTATAAAAAAGAAATTCGACGCCGGTGCCGCAAAGTCGAATGGAAATTAGGGCGTCACAGTCACAATTGATGATTTCCTTGCTGAAGGTTGGCTGTGGCTTCAGCTATAGTCTAGTAAAAGAAGGCGTTTCCATCACAGTTTCCCATTCAGCTTTCATCATTACCTGTCCGTACATATCAAAGCCATTTCTGCCTCTCAATTTTCATTTTTTAAGAAGATTGAAAAACAATAATTGTCGACATTGATTCAACATTCCTTTTTAAAGAACACAATTGGAATATTTTTATTTGGAACGTGATTTACTTAAAAAAACCATCACATTCCGATATTCATAACATCCAAGCATGAGGCAATAAAAGGGACAGTGATTTGCTTCAAATACACTCATTTTCGTAATACAACATTAATCAAATTGTTGCGAGTACTTAGAAGATATTTATATAATAATAATTAGATTCCTGAAATACAATAACAGAAACAAATTGTCACATTTTACAATAAGAGGATAAATAATAAGTAGGTCTTTATTCAAAATGGTCACTTTTGCTTGGTAGGTTTGAGCAGTCTTTTTTTTTTACTGTCCAGCCCTTATGTGACAATTGAACTTTTTGAGATGCTTCTTTTTTGCACGTCTGACATCATATTCAACTTTACACAATCCCATAAGCAAAGGAAGATTTTGTAGCCGAGATTATAAACTCCCAAATTACATATTTTTCAAATGCCAAATTCGTTCCTTTTTTCCCCAGCAGAAATATAGTTAACAAAACAATTATCAAACGGTTAACTGTTCCAATGTCCCCTCCCTCACTGTTGTCTAGTCTAAAATTATGGACAGCGAGTAGCGTTCTAGCAGTATAGTGTATAGCAACTTTGAATTATTTTTATCTTTGGAAGCGACGAGGTTGCCGCTAATTGCAACGTATTTACAGACCTGTAGCTAATTTAAAGCAATCATGTATTATTCGCATTATCTTGGTGGTCTTGCGAAGACGGTGGCGATTCAGCTCCAGTCGGTTCCGTGTGACAGTGAACGCAATGAAGGCATACAGCGCAGTGGCCTATCTTTTTTGCCAGCACAGATCTGAGCTTCAATGCTGGGCCGAGCTTCATGTTCATGCTTGTAATTAGATGTTCTTCGGTTAACAGGGGAAGAATACTACCGTCGATTGATTGGTCTTCAAATGCCTGAAACGTGGAATGCGAGAAATGTTAACAGGTTTTTCAAGTAGGCTATATCCAGTATTAGGAGCAGGATGGAGATAATGGTGAAATGGTATGATCGGGTATGATTAGAAAGTAGGAGAAAATGTTTTCGTTCGTTTGAAATCGACGCATTGTTTAATTTAAATATTAATCTATATATTGCAGAAATTTTTCCTCAATTAAAATAAATTATATTAGTTGCCAATTTCTATACTGTTTTCCGAACTTGATGTCAGTTGGCCGTAAAAAAATAGTCATTGCATGCGGCCTTTGCCGTCATGTATTTAGAACTCTTCCCGCATTTGCTACCATATGTGATTTCCTTCTACGATGATCATCGAGATCATTGGAAATGTAGAGAGCATATACTGGGTATAAGGTATTCAAAGGATGAGCAAACCAGTAGGCCTACTAAATAATCTGAAGTATATCGAAAATGATTTGCTTACCTGTGCATATTCGCAGCAGAGATCAATGCTTTTGATAAAATCCACCACATGACTGATTGACCACTCACGGACTTCAGCTGCGGTCATATTACAAGAATGGGCGGAACAACCCAGGCCACGGTTCGGGGGAGGTTGTCCAACTGCTATTTTGTTCTGAATTGTTACTTTTTTGTCTCCGTAAGCATTACTGGTGTCCGATGCAAAGCGTGAGGATGGTGACTTCCTGCCAATAGGAGAGAATTGTCTCCCGGGAACGTTATTCGAGTCCATAGCAGGCGACCTAGATGAAGCATGTTGGGACAATCGACTACGGCTCAGTGATTCCAGTTGTGAATCTATGTTTGGACGCTTGGCCATAGAAGCGCTTAGATCCAATGGGATGTGAGACGCCACTGCAACCGTTTCGGCTGGGCGTTTCAGTGAGGCAATGCCAGTTCGGGTTGCCGTGTCGCTAACGTATGGATCTGTACGTGGCGAACCACGGGCAGCAGCCGAACGGACGATGCTCAGCAGCGCTTGAGTTGAACTCATGTCCATGGCAGGGCCGGAATGGAAGCCAGGTGCCAGTGCTTGGCGGATATTGTTGTCTTGGCCCAATCCATACAATGGCAGCATTGGCATGGCGGCAAATGCTTTCCTTTCTTTCTTGCCAGTTTCTCCCGCTGCAGATGCCATTTCGTAGTGTTTACTAGCAGCAAGCGCATGAGAAGTGAACGTACTCAGCGGAAGGTTAAAGAGGGAGAAAGGGGCCGACTGTAAGGATGCTTCGCCTGGAATCAAGTCCTTATAGGATGCACGCGAGTCTAATAGTGACATGAAACTGTTGCTTTCCTGCGATCGGTAGTCATTGGGATTTGAATGATTGTATTTGGCTGCCAAACTACGCATGAAATCGCTGCAGTTCCGCGACATTTCCAGCCCTTTCGACATGGATTTGTTGTTGGGTGCGTTGAAGTTGGGCGGGCTGAACCGTTCCACTGTGGAGTAACACGAGTCACTTGCCGTTTCTCCAGCTGGTGGTGTAGCAGGTCGAAAGGAACCAGAAATGGGACTATATGGTGAAGAACCTGTTCCAGTCTCTGCGCCGGGACTGCAACGTTCGTGTTTTACACCGACAGACGAACCATTCTTGCGTGCCATTTTTTTCCGGCGAGCTTTGTTTGGCAACGGAGCTTTGACGCCCGTGTCAGGAATGCCATTTTCTTTCTTCGGTCGACTATCTGAAACAAGAAGAGAGACGTTATTGGACGCCACAATTAGATAGCATTTCATGCAGTTGGTATTAATACTACATGCAATCGTAACTCACCTAAATAACGAAAAAAAAACAAACAGTAGCAACATCAAAAAGCACTATCGAAATGTACAATAAGGTGAACCGCTATTTCCAAGAACATCTTTTAAAACAAAATTTACATTCTTTGATCGAGTTTTGGTTTGATCATCTCCCTTGAAATAAACACACTCAGTCTTTTTCGTTCACTGAAACACGAACACTGAATTTTTTTTGTTTTTATTTTGCTGATCTTTTTATCGTGCATTGTCCACTACCGTACTACAAGGCGGATTAGATTTTTAAAAAAGCGGGAGGAATCAATTTGGTGGCGCGAACTGACAAACGACTTAGTACGACTTGGTGGTAGACTAAAGCGAATTTCTGTAGAAACAACAAGCAATGCCCGGTGGCAACACGACCGTATTGTTTCATAAATTGTTGTTTTGTGTCTTTGATTTAAACTGTCAAAATTCAAGAAGCAAAGAATGTCACAATTTTTGGCCTAAAAAATTGAGCTGTTGTCAAGTTCTGCAGTACAAACTGGCCGTTGAAAAAAGTAGGCCTCGTCAAATTCGACAAACGTCATCGCAAAAAAAAAAAAAAATAGGTAAGAACTTACTGTAACACCATTTCGGCCATACGACAGGGCTGTCAGTTTCCAGATTCGCCATTTTCTATGAAAGCTAGAGGTAAATCACGATAGTTACCGAAGTAAGCCTCAGAAAGCGATACTGAAGTGATTCACTGCAAGGTTCTTTTCAATTTCGTTTGAATCGGTTCAAATTCGATTTTGAAATTTCAGAGAATGATGACTACGAACAAGTGCACAAGCTGGCAACAAACCAGAAAACAGAGTGGGCTCTCCAGGAGATTCTCGTCCTTTGCCAAGGTCTAAAAGCACTGTCCAGTTTGCCTCAGCTTGATGAGTTCAATTCTTTTTCGAATCCTTTCCCTTCAAGCAAGCTTCCTCGACATGAAAAACTGGCTACATTCACAGAACGCAAAGCGACGCACCGGTGGGTTTGCTTTATACAACTTGACTGACCAAGCGATAAGTCGTGACTGTAGTCGACCAAGCAGGGAATATTTGTCTTGCTTCTTCCTTCAGGCTGTAGCAGGTGCGGTTCAACGCCAGTTCTACTAGCCGGAGTGACATGCTCTGAAAGGCACCGCTGGAGAAAAATACACCGATTGTATCAGCAGTTGACCATATGGCTTGGATAGGATGGCTATTAACGCAGCTTCTTTGATCGCAGTTAACCGCGTGATTGCGAGTCTGGTATCAAGGACAAGAACCAGCTGCGTTCGATGCTGAAGAAGAAAACGAATAGGAACACCATCGGACTGTGGAGGCCGTCAAAGAAGTGCTCTTTCCTTTCTGTATTTGAATTTTTACCACGAGAGAAATATAACACCTTACCTCCAAGGTGGTCGGCAAGCAACTACGTTCAGCCAGATTCCGATATCAAGAAACAACCCCCAACTACTACTTACAGCTTGACGAAAGGCTACTCGGCAATGACGAAGCTCACTATTCCCTTCGGGCAATTCAGACTCATTCCTGCCATATGGAGAAGCAGGCGGCAATCAGTGATCTACTGACATATGTGCGTGATTTTTCGATCTCATATAACAGCGAGTGTATTATAGTTTAAGTAAAATTGACTTAAGAAAGCCCTTGTTTTTTATTTTATACGGTTTTTTTATATAAATACTGAATACCGTAGCTCTTTGGTCACCTCGCTCTTGACAAATGCCTTCGTTTTTCTTGATTTTGAGTTATAAGCATCTAGACGATTGCAGTATAGACAATGCACGATGCTATTACTTCTGTTCTCAATCGGTGGCCCCATCAGTATTAAATCCCTGCGACAAGACGACAACAATATGAAAGCGGACAACCAATTCTTTAACTCCTTGCACATGGATTACTTTCTGAAGTGAAAACGTCCCCACGCGAAATGGCTTTTAAAGCAGAGGTGTATCATGAATAGTTAATATTTTTAACCAGAAGAATAGTCGCGCCAAGGTTTTGTTTTTCCCATTGTGTAAAACAGGAAGCAGGCTGACAAACGCGCAAGTCACACAAGTTATTCGCCGGTCATCAGCGTCGGTTTTTGTATATACTATTATGTGCAGTACGTCAGGGAAGTTCAGTTAAAACCACAAACTTTTTACTATTTTTCTAAGGTACAGAGTACATCCAAATGATTATTGGTTCTTGAAGCCTACATGGGTCGCACTTAGGTGCTACCGTCCCATTTCCTCTGGCTACTTCACTTGTAGAGGGCAGAAAACTCGACAGGAAACGGAAACGGGAGTCACCTTCTTGCACAGTAGTATGTGAAATATTCAGTCTACCTCCTTTCGTTTTCCACCTGTACCATTTTTATTTTCGTTTTAGGGCAAATATGTCGAGTCGATGCTATACAGGAGGTACACACACACACACACACACACACACACCACTGTCTGTGGTGGGAAGATAGAGACCGTAGTAGACGCTGGTCGGAAGTGGAAATGTCAACCTCTCTATTTAACCTCTTTTCCTGCCTATGTGGTACATCGGCTCACACCCACGCAATAGCCCACAGGTAGAATACCTAACACACATATACTGTAAATTTCTTTTCTATACAACAAGAACAAGAATCAATGGAGGCAGCAGAAAACCGATTGCTGGTTTACGGCTCGTAAAATCTTGTTGAATCGTCATTCAATCAGATAACCTACAGGGTAGGCCTATGCAGATTCATGTGTATTTCTACACAATGAGCTCGTTTCTACATAATCTGGCACAAAGTCCGTTTTCTAATGGAAAAAGACCTTTATCATCCAACCTTGTAAATGAGAACGAAACAATCGTGGAATCGATAAAGTAACTCCATCGTTCGATGGAACGCTTCGTAGAACTCTGCGACAGTCTGCCGTACGGCACGGCATTTCAATGGTTCGAAAGTTCCCATCAAAAAGGGAAGAAAAATGGTAAAATGGTCCGACGGTTCGGTCGTGTGATTTCCTTAGTGACCATTCGCACACTTAATGGTCGTGGAAGTTGTTGTTCAGAATGAAAGCGGCGACTTGACAAGAAAAGGGAAGAGACAAAATGGGAACAATATAAAGAAACATTTTTGTTCATAAAGGCAAATATATTGAAAACTGGAATGAAAAAAAAAAAGACACACACATACGTATACGTTTAAGGAAGGAGGAAAAAAGAAGAGCAGTGACCTATTTGGGAAAAGGGAAACGACGATTGTAACTTCACGAGAAAAGCAGCGGAAGTGGCCGAGTAGGTTCCAAACAGCTGGGACTAACCGCCTAATCAGCCGGCCATTCTATCATTTCAACTGGGAACAGCCTTGAGTAGCGTAGCCAACCGACTAGTACTATCTCACCTGTATACGCTTAATCTCTTTTCCAGCAAAGTTTTCCATTCAGTTTACGTCACCCTTTTACCTGTCCACGTATCGGAGCCATTTCTCTCTCTCTCTCAATTCTCGCCTTTCTCTCTACCTTAAATTAAGGGGTATTTCCTCTTTAGCCGGCAGTGGTGGAAGGACGGTGAGAGGATGCAGTCACAACCTGTAAGAATGCTGTATGAAAAGAAAATTCGGTGGGAAGAGAGAGGGGGGTGTGAGAAATGCATAGGTACTATGTCCAACAACTGTGGGGGGAAAAGGAAGTTGGTCGACCGAACCTCGCTCACGACCCTTCGTAATCGTTCTCTTTTTCTGTAACGATTGGCTTCCGTTTTCTATGCCCTAGGTAGGCGTCGAGCCAACGCTCGTCCGACGGAAACGATCCGCCATTTTGTCTCATGAGCCAGTTGCGGCAGTAGCTTCTCTCTTTGACATTCGACAGGTATAAGTGACCTGCAATCTCTGTTCAAGCGAGCCGTCCACCTTCATTAATGTTAATACAATTGGGTATAGTCTTAGTTTTTCTTTGCCAACGAGTGCCAGCTATTTTTTTCGCTGTTTTCCTATCAAGTCCTCTTATTGATAGTCTAGTTATCTGCATGCACGGCATAAATTGAGCAGATTCCGCAGATTCAGACGAAGTTAGAAAAACAAAGCCACAATCCATACGGTTGAACTTCACTCTCTGTGATATTGAATTTAGAAACAAACTGCTGCTAACAATAAGGTTTTAATCCAAAATTCAAAAAAAAAAAAAAAATAAATAAATAATGGCTCATGATGGGCGAATCGTTTTAAAAACCAAACTATATCTAGGCTTATAGCCAATTAGCCATTTTTTGAATACTATTCCTTTTATTATTATTATTGTTATTATATTATATATTTTGTTCAAATCTTATATGTTTGTCTTTTTTGGGTTCTCAGGATAAACCTAATTCGCATGGATGACTAAATCCTAGTTAGCCACTAGATTTGTAGTTGAAAACGTAAATGTTCTTAAATTTACTAGTATTTAATTAGAGGCGTTTTCGCAGCACCAATAAGCTCACCGACAAAAACTGTGTCACACCTACTACTAGCGCAATTGTAATTGTGTTTTTACCTAATTTACCTTCGCCGTTTGCTGCCAAGGAAACTTGAAACATGTGCTCTCGCGCATTTGCAATTGTATTCCATTTTTCCCAACCTCTTGATCGGATATTAGTAGATTTGGTTGGTTAAAAGCCCGGTAAAAAGAATATTAGCCAAAGAGACTAGAGGTGTTCCAGCTGATGGTCACCTTAGCAACAGCCGTTTCAGTCTGAGGATTTTTGTCTATAACTTTCTCCAGGGGGTGTAAAACTCTTTAACGCGGTGTAGGTATACGAGATTCTAGAATCGCGAGTGATTTTTGAATCAAAAAGTGATTGATTTGTGATTCATGGACTAAAGAATCATAATTTTCATGCTAAAACCATGTAATTTCTACTGCAAACTGGGGATTTTGTGATTCTTTCAACAACAAAGAAATGATTCTTTGGCAAATGTACGAGATTCTTTCGATTTTTACACAACCCGTGTTTCTCCGTAAAACAGAGCTCGTTTAGCACCGTAAAACCACGTATGTAAATGTTACCTTCACATCATCGGTCTATAGTCCTTGTCAGCTTTTGAACTCAGGATAATTTCGGATAATTCTTGAATGTACTAATCGTTGCATTTGGGGCCCATCACAAGACCTGTTGTGAATTTTTAACCGGCTGTAATCGGTAGGCCTAGTTACTGTATAACAAATCATTCTCTACATCCCTTATTATACGGAATGGAAAATTTTGGTATAAAACCCGAAATTTTGGCATAAAATAATACTAGGTTGATATAATTTTGGCGATTAAGAGTGTTAGATGATTAAAAAATTTTCTTGGGGAATTTGAATAGAAAACTGACGATTAAAAGCGACCTAGGAAATATATGTGTGTCCAATTTGTTGTTTTCTTCTTGTTTTGCAACCACGTTGGTTAGTACAGAATGATCTAGTCATTTAAAAGCCCCGCCTGTTACCCCAATACTTATATTACCATGAATAGTAGGCTACATTATTGAACTAGCATGTAGAAGATAGTCATTGCCACCGTGCGTCGATTAGTAGGCAATTTATACAGTTAATGCACAATCTTTATCAACGTGCCAAATTTAATCTATAAAAAACTAGCCTAATGAGGATCAACATCTAGTAGCCGAATAATGTCCATGGCATCTATATAGTTTAGTTGAATAGAAATGTTTAGACATTTATCGGCAAATTCAAATTTGTGCTTAACATTTTGCTAAAATCTTACAAGTTTGGCGTAAGAATCAAACTCAAAACAAACAATAATCCTACCGTGGGTGTGGTATCCCTTTAAATGTTATATTATACCTAACCCACTAAGTTCTAAATCTGTAATTCCAGGAAAACAAATAAATAGTTTTAAAAATTGGTTTTTAGATCATTAGTGACAATATAGCTGTATACGTATAGTAGCCTAAGTGATATGTGATTATAACACAAGCAAACAGAACACATGAAAAACATCTGGTATAATAACCGGTAAACACTTTTAAAGCAACCAATTTAGCCAAAATTTATGTTATATTTTAACTTGGGGCTTTGTTTAGATGGCGAACAGAACAAATTAGTCAATTAGCAGGGTTTTTTTTTTCTATAACTTGAATTGGAATGGTGTATCAGGTTAAACAATGTCTTTTTTATCTTGTACAAATTCCGTGTTGAAAAAAAATGAGCAGCAACTGTATTCAAACCAGAACGATTACAGAAGAATGGCGACCTAAGTATAGTTATATTCATTACCTAATTTGACTATGTGGAAATTATTTCCACGTTATAAAAATGCGATGGAGTTAGATGTGGTTTAGTTTTTAATATTGGTGACAACTTGAAAGACTATGTATACATTTCGAAAAGGCAGCTACTCTGCCAACGAATTTCAGACTCATGATAAAGTTTCTGCTTCTGATAACTTTTAAGGGAAAACCCAAATCGAGTTAAAATATTTCCAAAATACAGTATTTACGACATACTCGTATTTGCGTTTGCTTAAATGCTATTTGTGGATTTTTCTTCCGGGTTGTAACTGGCCAATGGAAAAGGCTGTTCGCGGAAGAAGCCCATATCAAACGCAAAAGCGATAGAAAAAGAAGCGTCTCGTACGCAACACGCTGCACGAAAATCGCACATTTTTGCCGATGAAAAAATCCTGGAACGACGTAGACAGTAGTTCTCAATCACGTTGGACGCAACAAACGAGTTACTAATGCAATTTATATTTATGCATAGCCTACTCGAAAAGTAAAACCTGGAGCTTGGAAGTTCAAAAGTAAAGGCCCTTTTTACACAAGGGTGGGTCTCTAACTATGATGGACGTCAGCGCCACTAGACTTTGAAATTGGAACTACATAATGGTGCTACGTTCTGCCTAGTTTACAGGGTTCTAATTTAAGTAAATTTCTCTAACGTCTCCGCCGTAGTTAAAGGGAGCCATATCTAACTGATATACTGTATTTCATGTTAGCTATTTACTGTGATGACACTTTAACAGTTAACGGCAGTCAGAATGAAGTTCGATACTAGTATATGCCATTAACCTTTACCAATAAAGCTGTATTCTAAATGAATGGCGTTTTGTTGTTTCTTCTTTCAAAGCAATTTTATCTTGTAAGCTTAAATGCATTTTTCTTATTAACAGAGCTTCATGTCTGAATTAAAAGTGCCAATGTCGGCGGCAAATTTTCAATGCGGTAAGGTTGTTACTTTTACTGTCAGAAGGGGGCACTTGGTAAATACCACCGAGTAAAAAGAAAAGAGCTATTGGTTGCTTCACTGCTAAAGTGCGGATAGGATAGGGAACCTTCAGGCTTTACGTTACCTATCGAGTAGGCCATGGTTTATGCAAGGAGAATCGGATTATAGGTACCTACTGCCCATGATGTATATATTAACTACCATTTTGAGACCTAGATGGTGTTGTATTCTCAGTGTGGCCCACAGTCTCTAGTGTGGAAATTATTATAGATCCGCCATTCTTCTTGTTTTTCTAACCGGAATTACTGATACTGGATCTCCCTAGCGACTTTCTAACCCGACGTAAAAAGTTTCCTTCTTTTTTGTAGGCAATTTCTGTGGGTTTCAGCGTTCTTATCACCATCAACCAAATTGTTTGTTTACCTGTCTGAGGAACCCAAAGACGTGCTTGAATTGTTTTGAGGAGGGTCGCCATTTTTGCCTAGGATTTGTAGTTACCTCTAAATTTTTGTTGATATTTAATCGTTAGATCCTAGTCAATTCTTTTGCAGCTAACGCATTAATTTTTCTCAAATTTTTCAACTGTGGTTTTTGTTACGTCGTCGGAACAGTTGTGTGCCGCCATATTCTGCGACAAGCCTTTCAGGTCACCTTACTTCAACACAAATCTCGCCAGACATACAATTCCCTTTATTACCCAAAAAACAAAATCAGTGTTGTATCACATTGTCATCTTATAAAGTGCCACTAATAGAAGCATTG